>NC_086155.1:126773369-126990869 GCF_035149785.1 Candoia aspera | reverse complement strand
AGTGGGTGGAAGAAAGAAAACACGCAAGGTCTGCTAGATATTGGTCATCCTCATATGCGTGCAAACTCAGCTGTACCTATATATATTTATACTCACCAGCTGGCTACTTGAGATACAACTTTTATAAAATTTGCTGCACTGTTGGTTTAGCTGCTTAGGAAAAATCCTATTTCTTATTCATTATTTTGGGGAAAATTAGCTCAAACATGCATTGAGAACTCACAAACAGTGGAAAATTTACTTAGCTCTTTTTCAAATCTATTAAAAAAAGAAATACAATTAATTCTACAAGCACTCACAGTCATACATTACATGAAAGAATGAGCTCAGATAAATATTAATACTGAAACAGATTATCAGGTTTAATTTCTACACAAATAAAGGAAAACACATAGGGAAATAAATTGGTCATTTGGCAGAGGAGAATTTTGTTTGTTTAACACGCTGTCAAGCCCCCATAGCTGTCAAGAGCAAGAAGCAAGAATGATTTGGATTTCAGTCAGATATCTTTAGTGCTAGTCCTGAGGACTGCAATAGGAATTCCCAAGCGTCACTTATAAAGAATCAAATAAGATAGAATCTCTCTGAAATACTTTTTCCCACTTCTCTCAGTACAGTACCTGGACTGAGTTGTCTTTTCTGAGATAAACTGGCTAGCCCCCAACTTTTCCACAATCTGTCACACCTGCCCATTCTGTAGCATGCAGTCATAATCATTCTGAATATCTGAGACAAAAGAGGAACAAGATAAGAACACAGTTACTAATATCTTGTTCCTCCCTGCAATAGAAAATCTATGTTTGGTAATGTTGCCTAAGGTATTTTGGTTTTTATTTTACATATTGCTTTAATCCAATTGCTCTACTGGTACATATACTGCTCAGAATCTACTATGATTGGAATGGCCGATAATCCAAGCAATTAATTAATTATATGTGGCAGGGAAGGTGCCACATAGCTTTCTTCTGGTGGTTTATTTTTCCCCTTTATTATCTTCTTGTTCTCCTAACACCACTAACACCCTCTGAGAGTTTTAGTGTTTTGTTTTGTTTTTAATTTGTAAGATAAGGTAAATGGGAGTGGAATGTGGGGAAGATAAAAGATAGTCCAGCCTTTCTCAACTTTTTAACCCTGGAGGAACCCTTGAAATATTTTTCAGGCCTCGGGGAAGCTCTGAACATTCAGGCTCAAATATAGGCCAGAAGTTAGAAAAGTATTATATTCGTTTCACTTGAGGTCTGTATATATGCATTAACGGTGTCCTTAAACTAAAAATATTGAAACTTACCTCTTTAATGTGAAGTTGCCCAAATTTGAAATATTTTTTTTAAATAAATCGGGATCTTGCAGGGAACCCCTAATGACCTCTCACGAAACCCTGGTTGAGAAACCCTGGCACAGACACTTGGCTAACATAGGAACAAAGAAAAGATGACTTTTGTTAAATAACTAAAAATGTTAAATAATATACAACCTGTCAGTACTAGCTTACTAGGTTGTCAGGAGTATTCCCAAACTGGAGTTCTGAGCCTCTTTCACGCCTGTCCTTTCACGGGCATCTCCCAACAGTTTCTCTCCTAGTTCCCTCCTCCTGCTGAAGTATAACCTGGAAGGCAATGTTCAACATTGCCACCCTTGGATTGGCAGTTCTACCACCAAGGGAGAAAGTAAATCTATATGAATAGCCAAATGGACCAAAGGAAGCAGAGTTGCTGCTGAAAACAGAACATGGGATGAAAATTAAGGTAAAGATAAAGGTTTCCTTTGACATTAAGTCCAGTCATGTCTGACTCTAGGGGGCGGTGCTCATCTCTGTTTCAAAGCCGAAGAGCCGGCGTTTGTCCGTAGACACTTCCATGGTCATGTGACCGGCATGACTAAATGGAACGCCGTTACCTGCCCGCCGAAGCGGTACCTATTAATCTACTCACATTTGCATGTTTTCAAACTGCTAGGTTGGCAGGAGCTGGGACTAGCAATGGGAGCTCACCCCATCACGCAGATTCGAACCGCCGACCTTCAGATCGGCAAGCTCAGCAGCTCAGCAGTTTAACGTGCAGCGCCACTGTGTCCCTGGTGGGATGAAATTAATGGGAGCAAAATAAGGAAACAGCACAATAGTTAGAATGATCTGTTACAGAAAACCTTCACTTCTGGGGCAAAGAATGTTGAATATTCTCCACTGATTAGTTCTCTAACGTAAAAACAAGCAGTTTAAATGACTGACAGCAATTTCTTAAAACCAAATATATAATGTTCAAAGGAAGCAAAATTTAATTATTAAGCTTGAAGATCTGACTTCTTTATTTTTTTCTGCTTGCCTGCACATGAATTTATTAAGAATATCTATGTGGCAAATAATATTTTACACACACCTCTGTAATTCACTGTGTATATTAATAGATACACATAATGATAAGAGGATCTAGTAGTAAACCTCATCCAAGCCTACAGCCCAGGAAAGAATTCAGTCATGAAACAGCCACTAAACTTTTTCCACCAAAGTCTTCATTTTTTTCTGTGTGTGTGTGTGTGTGTGTGTGTAGAAATTTAATTATATGATATTTTCTGCAAAGCTTTTCAAGTCAGGCCTACTCATCCACTAGTTTAGAGATTCTGTCCCCATTATTGATTGATTGACCTCTGTGATTCTGAAACTTTGCACACTGTTTTCCTATTTATCTTCTAAAGTTGTGTCACAGGACCAGTTCTAATAATGATATGCCTCATGCCAAATACAGGTAGTCCTCACTTACCAACTGTTTCTTTAGTGACCATTTTAAGTAACAATGGCGAAAACAGCTTTGCAACCAATCCTTGCATTACGACTGTTGCAGCATCCCATGGTCATGTGATTGCCATTTGGGTGCTTCGCAACCGGCTTGCAAGAAGCAGAGTTAATGGAGAATGTGGAACTAAAATTGCAAGTTGGGGGGGGTCACATGATGTTTCACTTAATGACCCTGGTGACTCACTTAAATGACCACATGGGAAGTGACATCATAAGTCTGTCGTGGTCATGTGATTTTCTGCTTAGCAACCACAGGCTTAGCAACAGCATTACCAGTTCCATGTGTGGTCACTCAGTGAAGACTACCTGTATTTTATGTTGTGTTCACCATTCTTTTGTGAAACAATTTAATCAGTGCTTATTGTAATGAGCAATTCTATGACTAGTATCTCTGCACCCAGCATTAGCAATGATTCAGCATGTAGAAATCATGGGAAAAATAGATTTTGCTAAATGTAAAGTAAATGTATGATTTTGTGATTTCTTAAGCCTCTTTGACAGCCAGATCTCTAAAATGATACGAGACTCCTATGATGAGCTCTTCTCCAGAGTTTTGCCATAGTCTTCTGTATCTTCATTCCCCCTCTAACCACCATAATGAGTAGAATCATTACATATCTTGTTGAATAGGACAGACCCACTCAGCAGTTTCTGAGTGATGAGTAGAATGGCCAAATACCAAAGAAGACACAGCTTTGACATTTTTAAAAGTAACAGAGAAGTGGGAATTTCAGCAGGACTTGCAAGCTTTACCTGCAGAAATTAAATTTTCAGTCAACAGTAAAAGTACTGGATCCCTGCAGACTTTTGCTTTTGGTCACACTAGGCATCAATACAGGAGTGCTTATTCTTGCTACCTGATGACCTATAAACCAGATTTGGCTATCATGCTAAGCCATAGTGTGGTTTGTTTATTTTTAACTTTGCATTTTGTGTTAACCCAGCCATTACAGCCAGCAAGCTTCATTTAATGGAGTAGCATTCTGAAAGAACCCAATCAATTATGACTTAGTGAATAAACAGTTATTATAGCTCAGCATACTATGTTATTCTTGTCCCATGTTTTTTCAACTGGATGATCTGACATTGATCCATATTTCTGACCATGACCCACATTTTGTCATGATACCTTTTCATGACCTCATTATCATTATTTTAACTGGTTTTTCAAGTTTCTTTCATTTACTTTAAAGCAAACATTCTCTATGTAAAGCCTTCAGTATTTCTGTGGGATAAAGTCTTGGCGCATCCTATCTGTCTGCAAAAGACAGCTTTTCAAAGACTTTGAAGCAGTATTGTAAAACCTTTATTAGTCTCAGGGCATGATCTAGAGCATATTCTGCAGTATCCTCACACAAGCTAAGCAAATCTGGATGGTCAGTGCCAGAATGGATGACCACTTGAGAATCATATATATTGGTACATTACCTTGAGCATCATCATGGAAGAAAAGTGGAATATAAATATTAAAAATAAATAAATCACTGTCCTCTTAGGGAATAGGTGGGGGAGAGGAAAAAGGAAGAAGACATGTTGTGTTCAAACTTATTATCTATAATATTACCACAGTAGTGTGTGCAATCTGAAAAGAAGTTATGAATTATAACCATCTTTCACCCTCTACTTGTATATGTAGTTACTGAAAAGCATCTGTAACAATGACCATAGGCTGTTACACTTTTGGAGCTGTTTAACATTTTTTTAAAAAAATGAAAATCATAACTCCTTCTAACATTGAATTATTGCCCCTCCTATACACCCCAGATCCCATATCAACAGTCTCCCAAACTAGGTAACTGAGAAAAAGTAAAAAGGATCTGCCTGCTTGAGACAACCTTCAGATTTTTTTTTATTTTTTTTTAAAAGGGAAGCTCCTAGGGAGGCAGATTGTGGAGCAAGAACAAATGCTAAAGCATAAGATAAGAAATGGGAACAAAGATGGGTAGTGGAGAAAATGAACAAAAAATCAGCAAAGCAGGGAGGAGGAAGAATATAATAGGAGAAATAGCAGGGAGAAAAAAGAAAAAGGAATCCATCATCAAAAGTATGAGGTTGTATAGTTTTGATGATTACCATCCTGATGCTTTGGGAGAGCATAGTAGCTCCAATGACCATAACAATAATGCTGGCAGGACAGGATTTTGGACGACATCATGAATTATCGGACTCATACGAACTTCTTAAATCTTAGAAAATTAAGGAGACTAGATGTGTAGCAACATATGACTTACATATATAGCCTCCATAGAATATCAAAGTAAGGACAGATTTAGTATGTTTAATATGTGGAACACGAAGAACTATGGAAAGATGTGAAAGATGTTGTAAAAACCAAAGAAACAATAGTACTATGTAGCTTTCAACACAAGCTAGTATGATAACCAGGGAAGTCCTAGACAACAAGGATACACACAGACACATAAACTTCGAACAACAAACAATAAAGGACAAGGAAAGATACTTCAGTTAAGAATGTCAACACATAGAAAAATATAACAAGAAAAAGGGAAAATATATTTTAAAGATCACAATAATCACAATAAAATTAAACCTAAGATAGTAATACTCATGAATAATCAGGGAAGAGATCTAATAGCAGAAAATGGAATTAAAGCAAGACAGAAAAGACTATACTGAAACAGTTTACAAATGGGATTGTAGAATAACAGAAGCATTTGTTAAGAGAATATATTCAGGAATCAACTTCATGCCCCCCCCCCAAAAAAAATACCTGTCACATAGAAAAGCACCAAGTGCAGATAAAATACTGATTTTAAATATTTTAAAGGTTCAGCGGAATCAGTTAAAATGCTATCAGTGCTATGTCAACAAATACAGAATTGGACTCTGATGTGGAGACTGCAAGGCAAATGGTATATCTATATCTATATTGAAGAAAGGAGATGCAATTGAACACGCTTAAGATGAATGCCAAACAAAATAGGTGGGCTAACACACATACACACACAAACCAAAAAAGCAGAAATTTACATACCTTGTAAAGAGATTCGAGCAGATGATAGATGTGGCAAGGTTAAGAGAAGTAAAAGAAGCTGAGGACAATGGATTAGACAGGTGGACCGGATAAAAGAAATTACTGAAATGTCCTTGGAAGAGACATGAATTATTACTTGAAACAGGTCAAGATGGAGATTATTTTCCCATATACTCCTCAGAAATCAAACCTAACTTGATGGCACTTAGCTAACTAACTAACCTGAAACTCCATCACTCCTGATGGCACTTTAGTCTTACAGATTTGCAGAAACACAACTGAGAAATACTCTATAGGATTTTAAAGGTCATACATACATCTACTTTCACAGGTATATATCAACTTGATACATCATATTAGGAACCATGGGAAAGAAAAGGTCTGTGAGACAACTAATCCTTTTGCTATTTATACAATTTTTCAGGATAAATACAACTACTGTAGGAATTTTATGAATTCTGGTCTTTTTTGAAACAATTCATTTGAACAGTGGCAATTTGGAAGTTATTCTTTTAAAAGAGTTAACAGTCTGTCAGAAAGTTAAAAGCATGTAAATGTATTATAATTCAGGTTTTGTGATATGATTTACAATCAATCATAATGAGTGACTATAGGGATTTCAGAATACGCAAGTTTAAAAGAGTGCTTTGAAATAGTAAATGCCTGTTGGTAATGAATTTTGAACAACAATTGATTTGATCATTAAAGTTAATAGTGGGTACTTGGGCAAGACTGCAAATCTTTAAAAATAGTTTAGCCCAATAATTTGAAAGTCTGAGATAATCAGGAGACTCTGGTAACCTTAAGTTCCAGGATTTGGGGCATTTCACTCCTCTTAAGTTCAAAGGAAACAAATAATGTCTAGCAATTTTACTTTATACATGAAGATGTAACCAGAGGCCCACTGTTCCTTCCTCCACTTGCTTACCATTTTTCCTCCTCCTCCTCCTCTTCCTCCTCTTCCTCTTCTTCCTCTTCTTCTTCTCTGAGCTGCCATATTTCAGTACCTCAAATATGCCTGGTGATATCTTCCTATAATATACAAATGAAAAAATGTTGTACAAAGTTGTCATGGAAATGTGATTTAAAAAATAGAGAACACCAGTCTTTTACAACCAATGGGCACTGGATGTGGACTGGGTCTGCAACATGGAGATTGTTATGTGAGGAGATTTTGCCTGAAAATCCAAAATTGTGCCTCTAATTTAGAAGAACTGACATTAATGCATTCTCTTTCAACTAGAGAAGTGTTTCTCAGCCTTGGCCAATTTAGATGTGTGGACTTCAACTCCCAGAATTCCCCAGCCAGCGTGCTTGTGTTGAAGTCCACACATCTTAAATTGGCCAAGGTTGAGAAACACTGAGCTAGAGAATCCCCTAATCCCTCACTAAGAATATTGGTGCAAGAACTACAAAGGCAAGCAATTCTTTAAAAGTTCAAAATAAATTATTATTTTGGCTGTGTCCCTATTGTTGGATATTCAGATCCCAGACACTGGCTCAGATATGTAGCTGAAATAGTATGCCAACTATTCACTTGGCTCAGAATCCTGCAATTCATGTTGCTTCCACATTTTATTTCATGGAGTATATTGTTGGTCAATCCAGTTAAGAGGAAAAAAATCAAAAATTTCCCACAGCAGTATTTATTTACTGGAGGTCCAAAGGAAAAACAGACCTTCAAAGGGAACTAGTAAATTTAATCTCTAGGTGATTGAACTGAATGTTGTACATCATAGAAATTAATTATAACTTTATATCTATCTATCAATCAATCATTGGTGTTCTTGTCATGTTCACTGTTTCAATGTGCACTGTACATCGCAACGTTTCACATGCCATGGTGCTGACGTGCGTTTATGGTGGGAGGGAGCTGCTGTGAAACATTGTGCCAAGCTCTGTATCTGTGGAATGTGTTTGGGTTATGTGCTCTGCTCAAGGACTTTTCCCACGGACCATCAGGAGCCGTTAGGAGCACCTGGGATTGTGAGCCCAGGAAGATTCTATGGGGGGAAGGATCTTGTTAGTACTGAGGGGTTTTTTTAGTTTGCATTTGGTGCCCTTTTCCCATTCTCAGCTTTCTTTGTGATCCTGCATACTATTCTTTAATAAATCAGATATCTTTATGAACCTGTTTATGAGTCTGATGGTGTTTTAGGATAGGCAATCATTACAGTTCTAGGCTTTAAAAACTCAAGTTTATATTAGTTCTTGTGGGGTCGGAATTAATTATGTTCAAACTGCACCCAGAAACATAACCCAGGATAAAGATATGCAGATGAAAAAAAGCAAACAATAAACCATGGTCTGACTCTGCACAAGCCAGTAGGGTTTTAAGTTCCTATGTGCTCCTTGACTTTCTCTCATCCCATTGTTCATATCCTTTTGAGAAACAAAATACTAAACTTGGAAACAGTTTTACAATGGGGCAAACTCTCCTTCTAGCCTTAAGAGTGCATAGCCAAGCTACTACAGACAGGGACCCTTATGAGAAGCAGTATAACCTTTATTTCTAACCCAAAGTTCTCTGCAATATAGTAAAAATCCCCCTCTTCTCATATGCACCTCCTATAACGGTAGACATTTCTGAGAAAAACAAACGACAGGTTTCACACAACTTTATTTGTCAAAGAGCAAATCAGCTTAAATATGGTGCTCGAGTTGCTGCTTAGTCATGCTACCAGCTAAAAAAACTAAGCAAGCAGTAGCATTTCTCTTTATCTTTATCTTTATTTCTGAGTTGTCAGTTTAAGAAAAAAACAAATTATTTCTGTGCTGATATTTCTCACTGGGATCTCACCGTTCTAATTATCTGATGAAATCACAGTTTGAAAGCATTCTGTCAACGCATCATAAAATTAAACATGTGGTAATTCCAGACATACAAAAATACAGCAATAATTCTTGGATTGAAATATACTTCTGTAATAGATGCTATGCTTCCTGTCTTTTAGGTTGCGCTGCAACTGTCATCAACGCAGAGCAATTACCAGTCATAAGATGCCAATGTAATTTGGGAGATTTCATTGGTTTCTGAAAGAGTAAAACATCTTTGACATTTTCAGAAATGATATTTAGAAAGTATTTTGGAGCAGTTCAAATTTTAGCTAGCAGTGTGCAGCATATGGTAGATTTTGTTTGTTGAATTAATTCAGGTAGGTGGATAGTGGCAAGTTTCAGAGGGCAAGAAAAAGTAAGAGAGGAGTCAGCTCAGATCCTGACATACCACCAGGTACCCTGACAGAACAGAAACAATGGTATGACAGACATTGCATCATTAATCCCATCATTTTTGAATGTTAATATGCAGAGAAGTAGTAGAGATTCCATCTGCCTAGGCTTAATCATGCACAGGGATAGTGGCTGTACTCATCACATAAAGAGGTGCCTGCTATCTGGGAGAAAGACAATAACAGATAAAGATAAAATACTAAAGTGCAGATACATTGCACTGACAGATAGTAAGTATTGTCAAGGCTATGGTTTTCCCAATTCTAACATATGGCTATGAAAGCTGGATAATCAGATAGGCTGAAGGAAGAAAACACATTTGAACTGTCTGGATAAAATTGTTGAGAATACTTTAGATCACAAGAAGTACCAATCATTCAATATTTGATGTAAAAGCAGACTGTTCAGTGGAAATGCTAATAATGAAGTTAAAATCTAAACATTTTGGGAACATATTGTAAAGGTACGTAATGGAGAAGACCTTGATGTCTGGCAACATAAAGGGCAATCAAAAAAGAAACCAACAGAAGATTGGGTGGCTAGAGAATATCACTGATGGCAAAAGCATGAGCTTGCAAGTTCTCAAAAAAATAATTACTGACAGAAAATAGTGTCTATCAAAAAGTTGGAAATGATCAAGCAACTGAACAACCAAGACTCTAGTGCAGGGATAGCATAGCAGCTGCAGAGGATTACTGTGAACAAACTAGCATATTTACTTCAGGAGTAAATGGAAAATGGATAACATGGAAAAAATAGGTAAAAATTGTTATGATTTTTAAAAATCAGTTTTGCCAAAGTCTAAATTAAGTAAAATATTTTTTTAAAAAATATGAAATATTGTAAATTCAGTAAAATGTTATAAATTTGTGCTATCACAGTGTCTTCTTTTAAGTTTCCCAAATCAATTATTAATTCTTCATATTTAGTTAATTTTATTGGACAATCCTTTAGAATTATTTGCTATCCTTCCATCATGTTCTCTAAAAGCTCTTACTCTCCTGTTACAGTCTTGTCCTCATAAGCTTAAAGGCTGAGTTTGTTACTATATTCATAATCCTTTTGCCTTACATATAGCATTTTAACCATGGTTTAATTCAATTCCCATAATTTCTAATTCATTCTTTTTGGCTTCTATAATGTAACATACAACTCTCATTACTGTTTTTAGTGCTTCCCATTTTATCTGAGGTGATGTAAGATCTTCCAAATTTTCAAACAAATAATCTGATAATAGTTTAATTAAATACTTATGATATGACATATTTGTAAATACAACAAGATAGATTTTCTACTGAAAATGACAATTTCTTAAATATAGCTAGTGTGTTAGATACATTAATTTTAAATTAAATCAACAGTAATTAAATCAACTGAGGTTTGATTGAGTCACTAATATCAAAATATAAGCTAGTTGTATAAAGTGCTTATGTACTGTTGAAAAATAGATAACATTATTTTCTTTATGTTGATAATCCTAGAAATTGTGTAGCTCATATCTAGATACATTATCCAGTTGTTATCCTTGATAGAATAGTTCTTCTCCTGCTTAGAACACAAGTACCAATGTTCTTCAAATTCCAGTAAAGGTCTCCCTACTTCAGCATAGTTATTAAATTTCTGAAAAGTTTTCTGCAGACATTCTTTTGTACTCTTGAAGGCATGTATTCTGCAACTGAACTGAACTTCCTATCCTGTATCAAAGTCTGAATAAAAAGTTAAACTTTTTTGAAAACAAACGAAAAAAACAAAAAAACCCAGAAATCCCCTTAAAAAAAAATATAGGCTCCCCTTTAGCACTGAGGATCTAGATGCTGCATTTTTTTCCTTCAACCAATTGTCTTTTAGAACTAGTAATTGCTTGCTGATTTTGTGTGTTTCTGGAAGACAAGCTATATCTGGTTTCATGTCTTTTAAACAAGGTGTGATCCTTTATCTCTTGATTTTGTCGCTGAGACCTGTTATGTTCAAGGAAATTATTTTAATTTCAACCATTCAGAATAACAACATTCCTCACTGCTGTTGTCCTTATTTTTTGCCTGAATTTCTCATTTTCCTCAGGTATAATTCAGTCTATCTCTGAAATACATAACCTTTGTGCTTCCCAAGTACCCCAAATAATCAAACTGCTACTACAGCTTATTAAAAATGGATTACTCAAAGAAGAAAGTGGGAAAAATAGCTTGACTTTATACTGCCTTGGGATCTTACCTCACCATTTTTTCTTATTTGTAATTCATTTAGAATTCCCCCTAATGCTGATCTTGGACAGTCAAATGATTCTCTGTTTGGGAGTGAAATTGATTGCTCTAAAGCAAGGTAGTGGATTTTATATACTTTGGGTACTCTTGATGTATGTGTAAGTATATATGCCTATAAATTAAAGCAACAGCTTTTCAATGCCCAGGAATAATAGAATGTTCAGGCCATAAAAATAAGAGTGTTTCATTTATCATAAAGAAAGGTGTCTAACAGTTATAATTTAGAGATGGAGAAAGACAGAGATTGGGGAAATTAGGATTTGTCAAAAAGAAATGCAATAAGACACAATGTAAATAGCAGGGCATAGGTTGCTGCCCATCAAGGGAAAATTTGAGCACTAATTAAAATTGTGAGACGTGGTGGAAAATTGATACATTAAGAAGGGAAGAATAAACATTAATTCTAGAGAAAAGGGAAATCGAAATACTTCTGGGCTGGTCACAGATATTCTCTGAATGATAAATTTAAACAAGGCCAAACTTGTCAAATTTGCTGAATCAGATTTTGTCCGGACGAGCCAAGGATTCAGTCCAAAGGCAGTGAAGGGGAGAATGAACAGAAGCACTCTGAAAATTGTTATACAGAAACCCTGGTTCCAAAATGGGTTCTCAAAAGAGGCATACTTGTGGTTGTGCTTGACTCAGGACCCTAAGTAGCAGCTCTCAGGCTTTAGAATCAAACAGATTCTAAAACAGAACCTTCAGTATAGTGTGGTGGTAAACAGTACCCCTCCCCATACACATATGAGCTGCATTCACTACTAAACCTATTAAATACGCCCCCCAATACATGTGACCTGCTTAAAATGCTTGTAAGAAAACATTCACAGCAACCTGAATTGACCCTGAGTGGCAAAGGGGGAAGACTCAGTCAGGAACATGTGGCCCAGTAAACCAAACTGTTTCTATTCACTGACCATATGTCAGAATTAGTACAGCTAGCATGCTGACCTAGTAGAAAGGGATAAGTAATTTTAAGGTCACACAAATGGTTTTATCAAAAACATTCCAACATCATACTGTAATTTTCCTGTGTCTGCCTTTTTCTTTAACTTGCCTTTGCAATGTATTAGGCCAAGGATATATAAGCTATGGTTCAACTTTTTCCCAGTGCTGCCCAACAAGGTGCCAATGCTTTTCTGGGGGGCCAATATATACTGTATGCATGCTAAAAAAAAAAAAAAATGTTGCATCTTCAAAGTGATTTGGTTGCTTTAGGTGAGCCAGATTTTGTCTACAACAACAGGAAAGTTTTCATTCTATAATGGAAAACTTGAATATAACTTGGGCAAACAGACCACAAAATATTTTAAAGAAAGAAGCACAGATTTTCGTACTGAAAACGTTATCTCGTCATGCTTTTGGAAGAAGTGGTCCTGAAGACTAAGAACATCTTGAAGCAATCTTACAGTTTAAACACGTACCAGAAGTCTAGACTAGATAGCTATAGAAGTCAGAATACAAAGATTTCTGGTTTAGTTTTTGTTTTTAAAAAGCAGATCACTGTCAAATAAAGAATAAGATGATTTGAAAAACCACCAAAGCCTAATAAAAAGGGGCTAATAAAGCCAGAAGAATCAACCTACAGATATAGAACATTTTGAAGTATTTTTCTACTTTTTCAAGCAAATCAGGGAAAAACAATCAAAACAAATGGGGATATGAATAAAACAATGCCTGAATTACATTAGTATTTACATCTGCCACTTCCACCTTATATTTTTAATGCATTTCTTGTTTTTATATTTGTGTAATGAGGTATAAAGAGATGGAAAAGAAATTCTTTAAGATGTTAATTTATTCATAACTGGAGCTATTAAAGTATATTTTCCCAGTTTCTAGCTGATAGTCAGATATCCATTTATTTATACCCTTAGAAATAGTTCTAGAAGAGAAAGACTGAAAATGCATTACACTAAAATATTTATGTCCTATAATAACTAGGTATTTTGGACTGAACATAAATAAACAAAAATAAACCCCATTCTAAGAATCAGAGAATAATACTGCCTGATCCAAGCTCATCCTTTTCCTTCCAAAGTGTTTTTTTGAAATGTGGACAGATTTTCACATCTAATACACATTAAAACAGATTCCAGATTTCTGAAAATGAAGGGGAATATTGTGTTTTAGAATAGAAACTGAAATGTCATAAAAAGCAGAACATTTAAGCATCCTTTCATAAAGGAGAAAACCAAAATATTAAAAAGAAAATGTTTTTAATTTAACCAGTACTTTAATAAGCAGAACTTATTAAACTTATTAAGAGAAATCAGAAAATGTGTTGGAAGAACTGATCCTCAGTATTAAAAGTCTTTACAGATCTGACATTATTAGAAACCTCTCAACTGACTCAGTGTTTGTGTTAGTTAAGCAAATTAAAATAAATAATTTTACAATGTTTGTGATTGTGCCTTGGTTATCATTTACAAACAGGAAAAAAAGAGTTTCTTAATACAACCACTGAAAGCAATGGAAAATAAGGCTTTACTTATGGTTTACTTGCAATGTACTGTATGTCAGAGATGTGAAAATACCACAATGAAATTCTTGAGTATCATAATAAATGAACAAGCAAGTATCTCAGCAGTACCTTCAGATTTTAAAAGGTAATGGAAATTTAATAAAATTCATAATTTTACCTGTTTTGGCCTCCCTGTTTTGTAGCATCTACATACATGGGCAGTTACTTGAAATATTGAACAAATGCTGACCATTCCATTGACTGACATAAGAAAATGTAAACCTTGTTCCTGGATTCCCACTTACTGAAAGAAAAGGAAATATAGGGATTAAAAACATATTGGGGTAAAAAAAAAAATCAGGGCTGTAGATTTCATCAGGTAGTGTCATGAGTACTGATGGTGAGCAGGAGGGGGCCCCTATCCAGGGGGGAAAATGCATGCATAGTTTAGAGACTTTGGACTTTCCTTCAGAGAAACTCAGAGCAGACCTGCCTTAATTTTTGGGTATTTCTGTGAGGGTTTCCCATGGCCTTTCATTTTGGCAGGATCTTCTGTCTGGTAGAGTAGAACAATAAACGCTAGAGACTTAAGCCACCGTCTCAGCATGGTTCTTCACTCTAAGATAAGACAGGTAGGGATGTTAGAGGAAGATACTACCCATGATAGGAAACAGCCTGTTTTAGCCTCCTATTCAATTATGTAACTGGGCTAGAATCAAAGGTCTTCTAGAAGACATAGGTCTGCCTAAGAATAGATCATGCTGCGAATTGCCTCACTATTGCCCAAATTATCCAGTATTCCCCTTCACAAACTGAGGCTGAGTACCTTATCCTTAAGCTAATTAAAAAAAAACAAAAAAAAACCTCACAGAAGCGCCATGTAATGTATTATTCACTTTATATACTGTAGGCCTGATATAGTACAACCAGGCAACAGTTTAATAATACATCACATGTAGTTTCTGCTTTTCTGTATTAACTCTTAGACTTGGCCAGCAGCCTGATCACTTCCAACTTCTGACATTAAATATCTTTCTGCCTGGTCAAAGTTTCTGTAGAAAGGAAAAAAAAAATGTTGCTCAGAAAGAGATGTGTATAGTGGAATGTTACCTCAGTATGCTGCTGAAATGCAGTATTAAGGAATTTTTTTGCATTGTTCTTGAATAGTGATTGATTTTCAGACTGCTGAAATATTTCTAATGTTAACCATCACCCACCCACACACACAAAAAAACCAACCTTGAGAAAGCAGAATATGCAAATGTCAGTGGAGGAGAGAATGAAATCTCCCTTTTTTAAAAAGGATTATTTAATAAAGCTTGTATTAGTTTAGAGATGGGATCTACATTTATACCTCTCTCTGCTTCAGAAACTCAAGGCAGTGTATGTGGTTCTCACACACTGCTTACTTTATTCTCAGAATAAAAAAAAATATTCTGGTTATATAAGGTTATACATATTAAAGTTCTTTCTGCAGAGATAAGAGAAACAATATAAATGCTTGAAGAAAGTTTTTGTTTTTTGTTTTTTTTTGCAAGGCTAAAGATTCCTTCCCCCCTTTTCTCCATTTTTTATAATATTTGAATATGGTGCTAGACATTGTCTAAATCCTTTTGCCTTACATAGCACCATCCAGATATACTACCAGGAGTTTGCCAAATAGGAACGTTAATAATTATAGTTCCTGTATCTCTTGAGGGCACCAAATAAGGAAGGATGATCTAAACAGGTTTGGGTTCTCCGAACAGCCAACTGGAACAAAAATGGAACTTCAGCTTTAAATGTAGTTTTCAAAATCTCATTTCCAAACCCCACACTGAGGGAACTCATTCAAAGAGCTTAAGGAAGGAAACAAAGCTTTTTCTGTTCAATTTCACTCCCCACCTCTACATGAGAAACATCTCAAAATCAAAATGCCAATCCCAGACTCCCATGTGTCATGAAGAGCAGGTTGGGTTTTTTTTTTTACAAATAATAGATGAGTCCATTCAAAGATTATGTTATTACCAGTTCATATTCATACAGGATGTGCAGCAGTGGCCCTCCATTATTTCTCATTTAACATCCCATGAAAATATATTAAAATCTGTTTCAAATATAATTTACTGCTATAAGACAAGCGAAGGAAAAATGATAATGCTATTAAGTTTTCCAATCACCTAGATGCTCTATGTTGGAAGGAAGTCCAATTTAATCACATTGAATTTGGGATGAATGACAAGGATACTAAACCAGCATGAGGTTTGGTACATCTTTGGGATTGCATCAGTGTCTCTTTAACGAGAGAGAGATAATGACGTATCTCAGGCAGGATCCACGCTAGTAACGTAAGGCATCTTCTGCAGTCATCCATCCATCACTGTGCCACAATAACAGTAATGAGAACAGACTTTATATCGTCTAAAGGACAGCTGGGTGGTGCTAGAAGATGCTATATGTGATTAATTGGGAAAGGTCTCGATATTTTATTCAATGCAGAGAATAAAGATTTCACAGGGCTGGTATCTTTGAAAGTGAATTGCTTTGAAAACCTGTCTGAAGTAATAACTTCTAGATAAAAAGTCTTTTGCATCTGGAATATATTTGCTGTTTTTGGAACGTTGATATTTGAAGACATGAGGTAAAATTTCATGAAAGAAATAAATATTCTGAACTCAAAGAGAAGAAACCTCTAGCGATACATTTGTACTTCAAATAGCAGTGAACATTCTTCCACATAATCTTTTAAAGCTTCAGTGTTCATAAAAAAAAAAAAAAACCAAGGAGCTCAGGAAGAAATTTCTAGGCTATATTTCTGCCTAATCTGTCCTATTTTGCAAGAACAAACATTTCCTTTATAAAACAACATCACACACAAAGCTTGATCCTCCATCTGGAACTTGAAAATGTATGCCCTAATGACATTTTCATGTTGTATGGGGATCCTTCTCATTTGCTCCATTTCTTAGTTAGATGATATCAGTGTAACCAGTTTCTAATCTCATATCCTTTTCAAACAAATTATAGGGCTAGTTTCTTCCACTCATTTCGACATAGGCTCTTTTTCTCCTTTGTGATCTGGAAGGAATTCTGAATTACTTGGGAACATATCTCAAAGGTTGTGTTGAAAAAAAAAAAAAAACTTCTGGGGAAATAAAAAGTTGTGTTACTTTGCCCTTTCATTGTATAGGGAAAGGTGTGCTATAAAGCTACATTTGCATCTTCATTTCATTTTAATCAGCACTCAATTTGGATTGCTCTGTCTTGCCAATCAGTGCTTTGCCAAGTAAGGAAACAGCAGAACTAAATGAGATGTTGTCTTGTTCCAGCTGATTAAAAAGTAATTCAAGGTGACTTTTTGGTGACACAAGAAGTTATCAAAAGAGCAATATGTTGCTGCTAAGATAACCTCTCTCTCTTTCCTGAGGGAACTTACCAAGGGATGTTTTTATTTTTCTTGATGAGGAATAAATTAATATCTAAAATTAAAGCTAGCGCATCTCTGGGGGAATAAAACCCACAGAAATGTTTAAAGCATCCTATTATAAGGCTCACTGGAAACTACATCTTGCAGAAGCCTCGCATACTGTGACTAATTATCACAAGCCCAATGCTAATTACTTTTCGATCGCCAGTCTGATGCCTCCAGCATGTCTTCTTGAGGGCTACTCTGCTTGCATTAAACTTTGCAACAAAAGAGGCTGGCTTCTTATTAAAGTACATCATTGATTACTGCAAGGCAGGAAATGAACATTTAGGCAGAAGACTTTAAAAAGGGCAGGATAAAAAGGTAAGCAAAGGAATGCATCTATTTTATGATTAGCCATGTTGTTGACATGTCAAAGCAAAATGGCTTGTAGTACTTCCAAAGAGGCTAGTATGTTTGGCTTCCTAAAAGTATAAATGTATTACCTTAATTGGCATTGCTTGCTTTTAGAGAAACAAGGCTATGGAATTCTTGCAAATATTATAGCTGGGAGGAATTGGTTTGATTTCTTCAACCAGTTAAGACCAACTTCTACTTTTGTAAGAATACTCTCAGGCCTTTGAATCTGGACTTCACAAAATATAAACCTCTTTTGAAGGTTAACTGTATTTTGAATTTTGAGCAAAAATTCTTTCAACATTATTTGATTTTCTCAGATTTGAACTGGCCTCTACCATAAATTATAATGAATCAAGTTTTTCAGTGAGTGCAGTTCAAAAAGTATGACTTTTCTATTGATACTTAAATATTTCTTTTTTTTTTTAAATTGACACTACAGAATATACTGCAGCTATAAATACTATTAGTGCAAAATTGCAATTCATACAGTGAAGGAGCTAGGCTGAACTGAATTGGAAAAGGGTTACTTTGTGCATATTTCACAAGGAAATCTAAATTACATACAATCTTCTGCAGTTTTTGAGGAAATATTATGAAATGGTGTGAGAATATTTCTTTGTTGACCATGAAAGGAATGATTCTTGTTCTTGTAATGTTTCTGTCACAATGTAATAAATAGAAATATCTATGGCATTGAGAGGAAGCTAATTTAGAACTAAGAACATTCAAAGTATTGTTTAGGTTTAGTTTAGCCAAATCTGGTCAGGTATATGCTACTTTGAAATTATTTAGAATTTGATGAGATTAAATTAGATGAGATGAAATTAATTTAACATTTTAATATGGACTTATCTAGTTCATACTTGCCAAATTTATCTTTAAATAGAAATAGTTTATTTGCTGTAATGCACATTTCTGAATCTTGAATTGCAGTTAAGATTCAAGAAAGCTTCAGAACATTGTGAACACAAGCATTAAATAAACATATATTAGGAAAAATGCCCATGAATATGCATACAAATGATATCTGGGATTTTTTTAAAAAATAAGTTCACATATATACAGAAATGTCCTATTACAAGGTCCCTGGAAATTCCATTTTCTCACTGTAAGATAAGAACTCCACATATATTTCGACAAAGGCACAGACAGATTCTAAGATCAAAATCTCAAATTATTTGTTCACAGCTACATACAGGAAGCTGAATTCTAAGCACAAACACTCCCCTCCATAACTCTTCTCTAGGGAAAGAAACTGTCACTTTTTTTACTCATTGTTTGATCTTACCCAGTAACCCAAGCCAGCTTTAGCTCACCTACAATCATGCAACTTAATCCTAGATATAAATGCCAAATTCCTGCAACTGTGTTAGAGATGGATTACAAACAACAACAAGGAAACTACAGCAGCCATTTACCTACCAGCACAGGTGGTGATGAATTGTGATCTACATATAATGGAAGAATCCCATGAGTCACAATCAATTACTTGTCAAGCTCAACTTCATTTATCTCCAGCCAAATTCCTCACTGGTTATCCACTCCAAAATATCAGAAATTAGGAATGCTCTGTTTTCTGGGAGGTGTTGAAGGACCCACACATGATTTGCAAAGTTTAAAAAATTGTGGGTAGCTGTTTATTACTGAAACTTTCACATAACAAGTACACCAAGCATCTAACAAAGCAAAGTTCATTTATATATTGATAGCAGTCTTAGCTCCAACTGTTTCCTGTTTAGAAAAGTGCAGCTATTACAGATATAGTTACTGCAGCCTAAACTGACTCCTTTTCACAAAAAATGTTGCTATTAGTTGATTTCCATGGCAAAGAAACCACTATATCATCCACTCTAGCTTTCCCTTCTACTCACTCTTTGCATCATAGAGCTACTCATCAACCACAATTACCACACCCACCTCTGCACACACATGCATGCATATATACTGCACCCCCAAAAAAAAATTCCTTCAGGCTTACATCTTATGTCCTTTATCCTCTCCAATGTGTCCAATAAGGCCTAGTTAAGGCTAGCTGATGGCTGGTCCAATGTATGGGAAAGGAAGAAAGAAACGTCAGACAACTTAGTCTTATTTTTATTATATTTGATTTTAAGGCTACCAATTTGCCATGCAACTCTGGGCAGCTTACAAAGGGTTCAGAATGTCAAAGTACAAATGGCATGCTTTCCTACCATCTCTCTACTGCAACAGCCTCATGATCTACATTAGCCAGGGTCTTTTTCTCCCTCTAAAGGGAAATAGAATGGGAACAACCAGGGATCATTTAGATCCAGGAGGGGGTTTCTTCCTCTTCCTTCTTTTTACTGGAATGTTCAGCTAGATCTTATGAGCTAAGCCTGTGGGTCCACCAGGCTTAAGCTCTACATGTAATTAATAACATTTTTAAATACAAATCAGCCGGTTTTCATTCTCTGGTATGCAAATTGTAATGCAAACTTTAATACAATATAAACTGACATGCTATATTTATCTGTTTGTACATATCTTTCTTTTCATATTTGTTATGAAACTTGAACTTTTTGAAAAGGAAAGGGAAAGAAAAAAACACTAACCCACTTTTCTTTGAAGCTAGCACTCATACCAATTGAAAATCTACTGGATACCAGAGTTGCATGTCTATTATGGAATTATTTTACAACCCTGAATTCATATTGTTCTGACAATATGTGTCCTGTTCAGACTACGAGACAGTCAGGCAGGATTACTTAAAACTCTTTTATTACAATCAATGATTTACAATAATAAAGTCCTCAATATGTAGCAACACAAATGATCAGGTCCACTGAGGCAGAGGAGGAAAACTAGGGAAGACTGCAGGATCAGGAGCTGATGAAGACTGAGGCAACATAGCTAGGAAGAACTCAGCTAGATCGCTCAATGAGGCAGCAAGACCCAGGGAGGCAACTGCGCATGGCAAGAAGGAGGCTGCAGTTGCTGGGCTCAATCTTGGCATGGAAGCTGGGCAAGGCTTGACTGGATCTGCAAGGCAGGACTTGGTTCTGGTGGTGATATGGGACTCAACCAAAGCAGCAAAGCAAGAGGTGGGACTCGAAGGGATACTAGACTGGACTGGAGCAGTGAGGCAAGGCTTGGATCTGAAAACAAGGCAGGACTTGACTGGAATGGAAGAATTTGGTGAGGAACTGGATGTGGAGTTAGGCTGGACTGGAACGGCAAGACTGACTTGGAAGCAGAGGCAAGACTGGATGTGACTGAGGTGGCAAGACTAGACTGGGGACTGGAAGCAAGGCTGGGCTGGACTGGAGTTGCAAGACAAAACTTGGAGCTGGAACTCTGGCTGGACTTGACTGGATCTTCACAATGAGGCTTGATGCTGAAGGCAGGATTGCACATGGCTGAAGCAACCAGGCAAGGCTGGGAGCTGAAAGCGAAACTGAGATCTGCTGGACTGGTGAGACTGGACTCTATTGGAACGACTGGTGAGGGAGGCAGTCCCACAACATTAGAAGCTGGCTTTGATTCCACAATGGCTACAGATGAGGCTTCTGACTCCAATAAGTACTCATCCGCTGAAATGAGCTCAGAGGATTGATAGCTTGCTCAACACACACTTGCCTTTTAACACGTTCCTTTCCGCACCTTTTCTCTTCTGCAGCCAATCGGGCTGCCTTCTGATTCATGTGCTTCTCAGGTCTCTGGTCTCGCACGCTGGTTGGAGGTTTCAAATCCTGCTCCAGATTTTGCCCAATCAGTGCTTGTGCTTTCTCCCGCTCTGCTGAGTCATTTTGGGCCTCTATTTCCCCAATTCCTACTGGATAAGTTTTGTTTTTGGAATCTGACTCAGACTCAAACTTCACAATAAGTCTTCAGTCCTTAAATCCCTTCACTTGCAAAAGCTGCTTGTAAGCACTGGCACGTTCAAGCATTCATTCAATGACAGTCAGGAGACTGGACTGTTTCTACTGTTTTAATGAAGCAAAATGTCCAGCACAAGAAGAAAGCTGTGATTGCCCCATTCCTGCTCAAACCTACATTTAAACCTACATTCTCTAAATTGCCCTCTGCCCCTTTTCCCACTAAAGCATGTCACCCCCTTCCCAATCCAGGTGGCTCCTCTGATGTATCTTGCTTGCATGGCCTTGGGGTAGCCTATACAATAAGTCCACCGCCATAACAATTCAGTTCACACTCCAATCTGGCACCCCCTCCCATCTGGTGACACAAAGTCTGTTCACACCAATAAGAGAATGATGGAAGATGCCCCGATAAGGGGTTCTGTGAACCTTTTGATCAGAGAGTCTGACATGCTTCTCCTTACCTTCAAAGCTTGCCCATTCTTATCTCTCTACATTTCTATTTTATTGACACATCATTCTCTGTGGTCTTTATTTAACCTGCTCTACCACCTTCCTCTATTCTTAGCCTTCTGCTCCTGTCCATTTTCTTCTACTGCCCTTATGTCTGGAGCAACTTCTGATTTCTGTACAACCATATTTTTATTCTCCTTGAATCCTCCTTCAAAGCCAATCTTTTTCAAGTAGTTTGTAAGAAAGAATGTTGGCAAAAAATAATGTCATGACATGGCTTATAAGGCCTAGAGGTATGATCATACCTCTAGGCCTCATACCTCTAGGCCTTATAAGCCATGTCATGACATTATTTTTGCTTACCTATGTTTCCATTTCTCCCTCTGTTTTTGTAATCTTCCTCTGGGTCTCTTATATATTGCAAAATCATTTCCTCTGGGGACCTTTCAATCAGTTCTCAGTGAAGTATGCAATATGTAGATGGTACCATCAGCATCACAAAAATGCAGTTATTCACAATGGAAAGGCACTTACTATGATTGAAACAAAGTGAGGTAGACTTTTCCAACCCCATCCATTTCCACATGTCAGATGTAACTACTAGAAATTCTTGATTTGCTGGAAGTAAATCTGTACATCTGTATCCAATGATACATCAGTCAGTTTAATGAGACCTCCAGAGTACTCTCGTGTGAGTTCACACAGGTACTGTATTCAAATGCATATTTTTATCTGCATTGGTAAAAACTGTCTATAGAGCTAAATCAATCTTTTGGGTCCATTATGAAAAAGAAATGCAGTCAAGTATACTAAATTTTCCATTGGCACATTGTATTACAAACAAAAGAAATTGGTTTAAAGTTTTGGAATTACTTTTTCCAGCTCATAACATTTGTTACATCTTTGCTAAGCTGAAACTAGGACTCACTTCTGTTATTTTGCCATCCCTTTGTACAGAGATCAATGTTTACTCTTCTGAATGTTGATATTTTCAAGATAAATATATATAAACTAAAGATAACCAGATAAATGTTACTGAGAAGAACAACAGTAATCTGGAATGATGTAGCAAATTCTACTCTCAGAATATATTTGCATGGGTGATCCTTATGTTAATGCAACAACAAACTTAATTTTGTAGCTTTAGTTTGATTTACTATACTCAAAGATTTACACATATAGGTAACGGTTTAAAATGGGACCTAATTGTTAGCTCACATGTGATAGGAGAACAACTTTCAACCCAACCCCAAAGAATACTAGCATTCAATTTACATTGCTCTATCTCCAAGATAATGATATTCTTCCAAGAAAGAGGTGGCCTATTTAATTTTGAACAAGAAGGAAAAGAGAACTATACATGTCTTTGATATTAATTTTATTTGATCGTCATTTTTCCCCCCCAAGCAAAATGGTTGTTTAATCTAACTCTCCTGGCTGATTGAAATTGTTTACTATATTGAAAGTATGTCTCTAGACTGCACACACAGAGAGAGAGAGAGAGACTTTTGGTTCCTGGGTCTAATCTAGACAATCAGGGCCCCTCCCCTTTTCTAAAGTCCCATCTTTTCTCACTGCCAGTGCTGACCAAATATGCCTCCCCCATAACTTGACATAACTTGAAATGGCAGGACATGGGCAAAATCAACACAGGATTTCTGTAGGAGCACAACAAGGGCTAAAATTATTTTACCCATATTTATCCTTCACCTCTGAGGGGAAAAAAAAAGCAAATAAAAGTAGCATAAACTAATCCTGCCAGTATTCATTGCGACAGCATGAGAAGCTTAGTGTGTCTCTTACCTCTTCCTAAGGAGAAAGTTTAGGCAAGGTTGTCTGGAGTTGCATCAATCTTCTTAATGGGAGTGTTCATCAAACAAACCATTTTTCTCCATGCTGGAGAACACAGTTGTGTATGTTCACTACAGAAGCAACAATTACTGATTGCTCTTACAATCCAACATTATTTCTAACAGCAAGCTCACCAGGCTAACGTTAAAAGATTGTAGCCAATGTGGCCCAGAGAAACAAAGGGAGTTGTTAGCAAGTTAGGGAAACTCTAAAGTTTGCAGAAGGAGCAGATTTTTTTTTGATTTTTTTTTAATATCATGATATTCAGCAGAAAAATCCAATGATAGTACCCATGGAATGCAGGCCAGCTGGTGATAAAATACAATTCTTGTCAATTTTACTGGAGAAAAATATGTTGGTCTTTTAAGCATCTTTTAAAATATTCTTTTAGAACATATATATGGTCCCCTTCCTTTATTCCTTCAATTCCTTTGTGCAAGCCAATGTTTTCTAAGTATCTTTGATTTTCTTCACCTAGTTATAGCATTCTCTTTTTTATTACATCCAGCCTTTTGTTTCTTCTGACTCTCACTATTTACTTCTTTTCTATTTCTTATCTTTCATTTTCCTCCTTTAATCTTTTTAAATGGTTAAATATAAATTGTACTTCAGGTAGCAGGAAAGCTTGAAGGAAGGGAAATAGAGCAGCTATAAAGGGAAAGCTTCCACTTATTTCACATGCGAACACATAGGCTTGCATACTGAAAAACATAGGACCAAGAAAAGTTTAAAGTTTTGGAAAAAACGTTTTGAATTAAATGAGAAGTGGCAATGTACAGATGTTCTGGGAGTGAATCTCAGCATAAGAGGCATAAAGAACAGAAGTATGGATCATGATATTAGATTAACATTTTCATTAGAAACCTCAGCTTTCACTCTTACAATAAGATTGCTAGAGGGAAAAATTGACCTTAGTTAAGGCATGGATATATTTGCTGGAGGAAAATTTTACTGATGATTCACTTACATACAAGTATTAATAATTAATGTTTCCAGTTCTGATTTACAACTACAGATTACTACTACATGTGGGATATTCAATGATTCCCCAATATTGATTTGATGTAATAGAACCCTGGAATCTTAATAATATTTTTTTTTTCTTTCAAATCACATTGGAAGAAAAATATAAAAAAACAGTAACTGATTAACAGTTTCTTATCTGTCTTTTACCTTAACAAAAACCAATTGTGTTGTTTAATGAGCATTTTCATCAGGCTGGATATAGATAGGTAGAGATGATAGAGATGGAGATGGAGATGGAGATGGAGATAGAGATATCCCAAATCTTGCATAAATGAGGTTTGATTTTCTACTATGCATCTTAATTGGCATTTTAGTAATCCCAGTGCCCTTTGAGTGAAACTCTCAATTAAATCCCATCCAGACAGAATATGGCAGCACAGGTTAGGGAGAAAAAGGTTTTATATTCATGTGGGGTCAGTTATTACCCTCAAAATGCACATGAGGATTCAAAGGGTATTATATAAAATCCAGAATAAAGCTCAACAAAAAGCCCTTAAAATGACTTGATAGCCTTTGCAAAGTATAACACCTAACCTATCCTACCAGAGAAATGAGTAAGCAGCTGCTTGAAGGATGTAAGAATTCATTAATGCTGATCATTGCCAAACAGTTCATCCATTTCTATATCATAGCTGCTAGAACAATAATTATCTTCATGGGCAGAGTGTCAAAATATATGTCAGCCTTACCAGGTAGACCAGACAGGAAGCATGACCAGATAAGCTAATACTACTTTATTATAAAGCTACATTAACAGAATCTTGCAAGTCTGAAAGTACAATTATCCTGCCATTTCCTCTACAGCCTGAGAAACTAGGAAGGGTCCCTTCTGAGTCTCTTGCCCCACCTACTATCCAGCTGCAGGCTGTGCTGTCTCTTATCTGACCATTCCCTAGGCAGCATCTCTTTGCTCTGTCTCCCAAGGTCTTTCCCACGTACCATTACAGTATATTAATTAACTGGTCTGGAGAGGACATTAAATATCCATAGGATTAAACTACTAAGTACAATTCTTAAAGTCTAATTTGAAATACTACCATTTTAATATCAATTTGCATAAGGTTTTATCACAATTATATGTGTGCATTGACCTTTATGCTCTTGACTTGCCATGAAATTTGAAAGGCATCTTTTTAGGAGCAAGAAGGCGCCATATCCCAACCTCAGATCTTCTTGTGTATTTGCAATTTAATGTGTATATCTGAATGAAAGGTATGTTGACCCTTTTAAAGAAGTTGTGATCCATTTCATCAAATGAAGGAAAACCAAGGAAGCAGAAATAATCATGGAAAGATCAACATGGAGGTCAGGCAAATTATTCATATCCTTTGACCTTACGTGTCACAAATTATCTCCTTTCATCAAAAGAGGGAGCAGTTTGCACAACAGAAGTTAGTATTTCTCTTCATACATTGTTGTTCAAATTTTTATTAGAGTCCATATTTACAAATGTCAGGTGTGGACTTCTGGGGAGGAATTGGCAAACTGAAGGAGGCTCTAAAAGTGGAGCCGAGGACTGTAGCAGAATGAACAGCCCACAAGTAGATGGCTTTTCATAATTCCTCTCCAGACAAGGAGAGGACATGCAATCACCCACAAGTGCTCCATACAGTTGTTCCAAGACAGCGGTCTCTGGCAGGTTTAAAGCTCTGGAAGATGAAGGAACAGCCATTTTACTCAAATCACAGTTGGCATTTTCAAAAGGACACTGGGTTCGCACACTTCCTTTTCTAATCACTTTTAGAAATTGCTTCTTAATTGCTTTTCAGCTATTAGGAACCTTTGGATCAACATGTTTTACAGCACTGGGTAAGTTTCCTTCAAACCTTAGTGAAATAAATGTTAAGGACTCCCCCCCCCCTTTTGTAATAAACAGCAAAAGGGTTATTAGAACTTTGATTTGGGAAAGTTACAAAAGGACTAAGGGTCCAGATGGATTTGAAATAAGATTTTGGAATTAATTATAAGAATCCTTCCCATGGGAAAATGCTTTTGTTTTGAATTATCTTAAAAAAAAAATGATAGGATGAGACTTTGAAGGTTGGAGAGTAGAGGGAACTAGAAGGAACTAAAGGTTACAATTAAGGGAGAAGAACAGTTACTGTAAATTTGACTTACTAATACAGAATGGAGCAAAATATTTTAACACTGGACATTTTGAAGGATATTTTTGAACAATGGACCCAGAAGTAAATTTTAAGAGTAGATAGATAGACTGGGTTTAAAATGTGTTATGGAAGAGAAACAAGTATTACTGGACAAGACTGAGACTGATCTGAAAGTGGGTTTAAAAATGACAGGCTACAAGAATGATATGGAAAAAGATCAAATAAAACTGCCTGATGTCTTAATGATTAAAAGGGATATAAAATAGACAAACCAAGAGAGTGACCTGGTTAATTTTCCTACATTGGATTTACAAAAGAAGCTTGTTAAAGTTTTGAAAAATTTTGTGGAAGGGACAAAGAAAAATGAAAACAAATTGAGTTCTAAGACATTATTTGAAGGAACTAAAGAACAAGATTATTAAAAGGAAAAGGAAGGAATATTTATTTATTTGTTTATTTATTTTTATCCCACCTTTATTTTTTTTTAATAAATAATTCAAGGTGGTGAACATACCAAATACTCCTTCCTCCTCCTATTTTCCCCACAGCAACAACCCTGTGAGGTGAGTTGGGCTGAATGAAAGTGACTGGCCCAAGGTTGCCCAGCTGGCTTTCATGCCTAAGCTGGGACTAGAACTCTCAGCCTCCTGGTTTCTAGCCCAGCACCTTAAAATAGATATGTTTGCTTGTTTGTTTATTTGTTTATTTAGTTATTTATTTAATAAATTTATTCACTGCCCATCTCTCTCCTACGGGGGACTCTGGGAGGCTTACAATAAAACAGGATTAAAATTCAAAACCATTACAATACAAAATACAGTAAAAATACAAATATAATAAAATCTACATGGTGAAAAGATCTTAATCAGTCCTTGAGTGTAGTAGGCCCCTCAGAATCACTTTACAGCACAAGCCATCCCCAGGTGTAGTTATTCCCCCTCCCATTCCAATCCTGCAGACAAAATCAGGTCTTTAACCTTTTGCAAAAGTCCAGGAGTGAGGGGGCTTGTCTCACCTCTGAGGGAAGGATGTTCCAAAGGGCTGGAGCTACAGCACTGAAGGCACGCTTCCAAGACTCCGCTAGATGGAATTCTCTTATAGATGGGGTCTGTCATGAGCACTGAGGGTGAGCAGGAGGGGGCCCCTATCCAGGGGGGAAAACGCATGCATAGTACTGAGGACTTAAGCAGTGATTCAAAGACACACAGATCAGACCCACCTTGACTTTTGGGGTTTATCTGTCTGGGTTTTTCCCACACTTCTTCAGTTTGTTAGGATTTTCTGTCTAATGTAGCAGTAATAAAACACTAGAGACCTATTCCTTGTCTCAGCATGGTTTCCTGACTGTTAGGAAAGGGTCCATAATATGCCCTCCCTGCATGAGCCGATGGGGCGGGTCAATGTAATAGGGATGAGACGGTCCTTCAGATATCCTGGTCCCATGCCATGTAGGGCTTTAAAAGTGATGACCAACACCTTGAATTGGACCTGGAAGCACACTGGGATCCAGTGCAGCTCACGCAACAAAGGTGTTACATGTGCAAATCTTGGGACACCCAAGATTGTCCACGCAGTGGCATTCTGGATCAGCTGTAGCTTCCAGATATTCTTAAAGGGTAGCTCCATGTAGAGCGTATTACAGTAGTCTATATGGGAGATGACCAGGGCATGAGTGACCATTCGGAGGGCCTCTCAGTCCAGGAAAGGATGTAACTGGCGTACAACATGAAGTTGCACAAAGGCCCTCCTGGCCACGACTGCCACCTGCTCTTCAAGCAGGAGTCGTGAGTCCAAGAGGACCCTCAGGTTACACACTGGGTCTGTCTGGGGCAGTGCAACCCCATCCAGCACTAAAAATGACAAGTTCCTGGCTTGTGAGGTGCCATTAATCCACAGCCACTCCATCATACTAGGGTTCAGTCGAAGCCTGTTGTTTCCTATCCAGGCCCTCACAGCCCCCAGACACTCAGAAAGGGTGGTCACGGCATCACTTACCTCACCTGGGATGGAGATATATAATTGAGTATCATCAGCATACTGATGATACCTCATCCCCTGGTGACGGATGTTCTCGCCCAGCGGTTTCATGTAGATGTTAAAAAGGAGAGGGGAGAGTACTGATCCCTGCAGCACCCCACAAAGAAGGGGCCGTGGGGCCGATCTCTCCTCCCCTATCAACACCGATTGGGACCAGCCCTGGAGGAAGGAGGTGAACCAGCGCAAGACTATGCCACCCACCCCCATCTCCCTGATCCAACCCAAAAGGATACCATGGTCAATGGTATTGAAAGCCACTGAGAGGTCAAGAAGAGCCAGGATGGATGTACTCCCTCCATCCCACTCCCACCAGAGATCACCCATAAGTGCTACCAATGCCGTTTCCATCCCATAACTGGGCCTGAAACCTGACTGGAAGGGGTCTAGATAATCCGTTTCATCCAGGATCCTCTGGAGCTGCAACACCACCACTTTCTCAACCACTTTCCCCAAAAAAGGGAGGTGGGAGACTGGGTGAAAGTTGTCCAGTACGTTGAGATCCAGCAATGGTTTCTTGAGGAGGGGGCACACCAATGCCCCTTTGAAGGCTGCCGGAAATACCCCCTCTCTCAAGGATGCATTTACCATCGCCTGGACCCAACTACATGTCCCATCCTGAGCTGCCTTCACCAGCCAGGAGGGGCATGAATCTAATTGGCAAGTGGTGGTGTTTACAGTCCAGAGGATCCTGTCCACTTTCTTGAGATCAACAGGATCAAACCATTCCCAGATAACAGAGTAAGACCATTCCCTGGGCATCTCCACAGATACTGCCTCACGCTCAGAGTCCAACTTGGAGCGAATCTGAGCAATTTTATCCTGCAGATGCCCAGAAAACTCCACAGCTTGGCCCTGTAGATGGATCTCTAGGTCCCCTTTCCCCAAGAGTGATCAGGTAATCTTAAAGAGGGCCACCGGGCGGCATTCTGCGGATGAAATAAGAGCGGAGAAATACTGACATTTTGTTGTTATCTCTGGTAAGCCTTAATGGACTTTTACTGACATAAGGACTGAAATGGCAAGGCTTTAAGGATTTATTTATAGATGAGAGTTGGATATGGGAAGAAGAGATCATTGGTTGTATCTTAAGAGAAGGTGCTAAGTTACTAATTTTTTTTATACTTGTGATGAAGGGAGAGGTCATTTTTTTTTCATATATATTTCTTTTCTATTTACTATATTCTTATTTTTTTCTTTCTTTTCTACTTTTCTTTCTATTTTCTGCCTTTTTATTTTTTTAGTTTGTATTAGTTTTTACCTCTTTAATTGTAATTTTTAATAAAATTACTATAAACAAATGTGAGACACCAGTTATGATCTAGAATAAAAATATTTGTTACCAATTTTTTGAAAGATGGAGGAGGAGAAGGAGGAGGAGATGATCAGTATGTGAAGCCTCAGAGAATATAACTTATTTCTTCCCTGTGCCTTCTACTGTAACAGGAATCCTAGAACTGCAGAATACTCAAATCTTGATAAAATAAAGGAAGCAACATTCTGTAAGTAGCAAAATGAAGAAATTATTGGTGTACTTCTGTTGAACAATCACTTTTATACTAATAAGCATAGTGTAGGGTTTTTTTAACCTATTTATACTGAAAAGAAAGCTGTAGAGTTTTTTTTAACCTATTGTCTGAAAGTTGAGCTATATGTTCTATCTAGTCATATATTTTTGAAGTCAGGCTTCTCATCTTTGGCTAGGAGGATGTTTAGAAACTCTCCTGCCTAGTCATGTTTACTTAGTGTTAGCTTTAAAGAGCATTGTTACCCTAACCCAAACATGATCTTGGCCATAAGTTCTGGAATACGTGCAAATGTATTATGAGAAAAGTTTGTGGAAATTTTACTTATTTATTTAAATTCAAAACAAGCATTGCAGGGAATAGATTTTTTGTTTCCCTGTGCTCTTTGCCACCTAAGGCAGGCAGATCGCTTTCACATTGCCTAATTTTATTTTGCCTACAGTAACTATGATTTTTAAGCTGGCAAGGACTAGCAATTATGACCAAGAATGTTAGTCTTTTCCAGCTAGACAAAAAATGTTCATGATAGCTAGTTTCAGCTATGACCTCTTAAGAAGTGAGCACACTACTGTCTCCTTCAAAGATGACAGAACCACCTGCTCTCTCAAGGAGGCAGACACCACCACATTGATCCAACTACATGTCATCCCCTGAGTGTAAGGTTTGCCTATCCTAATATACTCAGACTCACAAGCAGGACTCACAATATCTGGTTTATTAAAGAACAGCATGCAAATGCAAAGAAAGCTGAGAATGAGCAAAAGTGCGCCAAATACAAACTAAAAACCCTCGGTGCAAACGTGATCCCTCCCCTCCCCAACCATTTCAAATTCCCCACCCCAGGTGCTGGCAACGAGTTCTGCTGATCTCCTGGGAAGAAAACCTTGAACACACGAAATAACCCAAACACATTCCATTCAAGTGAATACAGATAACAAGCCCAAGAGAAGGAGTCCTCGCAGCCCCTCCCAACCAGAACACGCATCAGCAACTTGACATGCGAAATGTTACGATGTACAATGCACGTTGAAACGGTGAACATGACACTGAGTGGCCTTCTCAAGCCAGGTAGGACAAGGATCTAACAAACAGGTGTCTGAGTTAATAGTCCTGAGGACCATATCCACTTACTTAGGAGTTACAGGAACAAACTCCTCCCAGGTAATGAAGCATGACCAGCCCGGTCAGAGTTCAATGCCAAGCAACGTTGTCCTTCATATATCTGGACTGCCCTTCAGATAGTCTTGTGGTCTGTCCCTCTCCATCAAAGAAAAGTGACCTTAAAGAGAAGTGTTGGTTGGCTCTCAACAGATGCAACCATAGTGCAGAAATAACTATATGTTGCCATCCTTATCACCATAATGTAATAGTTAATATCTTTACACCTGCTTAGTCAGGTCACTTTTCATCTTCCTCTAAAAGTACCCTAGGTATCTCTTCTGATATTTCATTTCTCAGAGGTCTTCAAAGAACCAAGAAACCCACGGTGAAAGGCTGCATAGGAGTCATCTGATTGCCTGCCCACACTAGACAGAGTCTAAGACCTCAATGAATTGCCCACCACATATTTGGGAAAAACACCAAAAGCCCTCTGAATCACTTCTTGGGTTCATTAGGTATCTGGGACAGACTGTTCTAAGGGATCCTACCTCCCTGGTAGGCAAGGTAGCACTGATAAGCCAAAAAGAAATCAAATAATGACCTGACCTTGACAAATGTCCTCTACCTTCAGATCATGTTGCAAATTGCCTGAGAAACCTGAGAAGGGGAAGTTTACTCTTAGAAAGTGGCCAGCCTGTGTACACACATTACTTCTACATCCTGGCTATGGTTTTTAGTATTAGTATATGACTAATGACCTAATAAGCAGCCTTATCCAATGACCATCACTTAGAAAGCCCATTTAATTAAATAAAAAATAAAAATGTTTGAGAAAAAGAATTAAGTGTTCCTTTTCTAGGAATAATATCCCTGTATATTGTCATGGCTGCAATAGGAAGACTGATGTGAAGATGTAATAGGTAAATTGAAAGGTAGGAGGCAATGATTGCACTGTTAGGAGATTTGAAAGAACAAGTTAGGGATAAATTGTCATGGAGAAAATCTATCTATATGGTCACTAGGAGTCAAAAATGACTTGATGACACATAATCAAGCAATCAATCAATATCAAGTTATGACTGAAAGACAGAAGAGGAGCAAGAAAAAAACATCAAGATGTTTTTTACAGAAACCTGGATGCTGAATAGGCCAAAACCCTAGTACTCTAGTAGTGAATTCAGTAAAGTGGATTCCCTGAGAGCTATTTGAACCTCTTGTTCCCAGAATGCCAGCCACAGGGCTTAATATCTTTTCTCAAGATAAAAATATTCTGACTCTAGAATATGCCTCTGTTCATCATTACTAGTATTCTGACTTATGCATTTTTTTTCCCAGCCCCAGAGATCTCACTTACAAAACCAGTCAAAAAGTTTGTGCTAGGGACATTTTTGGGAATAATGGAATGGGAAAACTAATATTGTCTTAGATATCTGTATCTCATGCCTCTGACTGAAAACGGGAAGGAAGAACAAGGTGAAGTACTCAATAGTTCAGTTACAAAAAGCCAGGATCATGTGCCAATGACAATACTACATCTGAGATGCAAACATTCTGATGTCCACTGGGTGGCAATAAAAATAGTTTTCTACAGGTCCCTGCTACCATCTAGTGGTGGTCTGGTGGTGTGCAGCCCAAATATAGTTGTAACCATAGAAGGTAGCAAGCCCCACAATTCCTGATTTTGTTCCTGTAGATCTCCAACCACCTAATTGAGGGGAATTCCAGGTGGTGGAGTGATTTAGCTGGTCAGCTCAAGAGTAGACTGGTGCCTGGACTTCCAGTGAGGAAATGGCAGACTGAGAAGTTTTGCCCACAGGCTTAGCGAGCAGAACTGACAATGTGGCAATTTTTGTGGGGCTCAGGAAGGTTTTCCTGAAGCCCAGGAGTGTTCTCTGGATGAAGAAAAACTTCTGGAATCACCCCATCTGTCCTTCAGACAGCTACTTGCAATGAGAAGAATGCAAACAGCACTTTGCGTTCAACTGGTAAGAGCTAGCTGGGAGGCTGGGATATCACCATTTTCCAAGCTGGGCTGTAGCCTTAAAGGGACACTAAGACTGGCCACCCTGTTTCTAAATCACCCAATTTATATATATTTTTCAAGTACTGTATGTGTACCTTAAGAGAGGCTTTCTATAGCAAGGAGAAGCTGGCTCTCTTGGTGCTTATCATTATTTTTGGGATTACTTTTCAAAAAAATCTTTTTTAAGTTTTGGCATTTGTTTTCCTTCCAAATATAAAGTAGGATTGAGAGTAAACAATCATCTTCCTGTTATTATTTTGATATTAAATTTAAAGATATTAGCCTTTTCCTACACATTGAATCAGCTGATTTAAACCTTCTGCTTTCTGTTTCTACTTTGCCTTGGGAACTGTCTATTTATCTCACTTTCATTTTGTGTAAACATACTTCAGAACTTTTCTATATCTCTGATTTTTGCTGGTTAAGCTCCTAAGGGACACCATAATCTACTGCATGAGACATGGAGGATTTTAAACAGATCTTTTCTGACTCCTATCAAGCTTTTATACAAGACATTCAGAACATTGTGGAAAATATGAGCTCTAAAATGTGTCATCTGCTGGGGGATCTTGTGGATGAAACTGAGGAATTCAACAGTGGAAGAAATGTTTCTTCTAAGAGTGAGATAGGGATTTCTGTTGAAATGCTGGATGAAGATTGGATAGTGGAGTTCGAGAAATTTAACAGAGAGAGGAATCTGCAAGCAATAAGTAAAATTGACTTTTTGGTGAAATGCCTTGAAAAAGTAGGGGTTATTATGTATGGGAGGTTTTCTGAAGAGAAGTTGGAATTTTTGAGGGGGGGCAGTTGAGTTGTTTGATTCTTTTAAAAGAAAAGCTCTGTGCACATTGTGGGGATATATAAATGCTTTGGTTTATTTAAAGTGGGCTAAGGGTTAAAGACTTCAGCAAAGGATCGTTACCTTGTCGTGGTGCTAGAGCTTGAGCACCTCAATGATGCCATGAGCTAAAACATGAAGGGCCACCCAAGACAGGAAGGTCATGACAGAGAGGTCAGACTACATGTGATCCCTGGGGAAGGTAATGGCAACCCACCCCAGTATTCTTGCCGTGAAAACTAAATGGATCAGTACAACCAGAGATATGTCGGTATCCCATCGGAAGATGAGACCTCCAGGTCGGAAGATGGTCAAAATGCTATTGGGGAGGAACAGAGGATGACTTCAACTAGCCCCAGACGTGATGATGCAGCTAGCTCAAAGCCGAAAGGACAGCTAGTGGCCGACGGTGCTGGTGGTGAACGGCGAATCCGATGTTCTAAGGATCAACACACCATTGGAACCTGGAATGTAAGATCTATGAGCCAGGGCAAACTGGATGTGGTTATTGGTGAGATGTCAAGATTAAAGATAGACATTTGGGGCATCAGTGAACTGAAATGGATTGGAATGGGCCACTTCACATCAAATGACCACCAGATCTACTGCTGTGGACAAGAGGACCACAGAAGAAATGGAGTAACCTTCATAATTAATAGTAAAGTGGCTAAAGCAGTGCTTGGATACAATCCAAAAAACGACAGAATGATCTCAATTCGAATTCAGGGCAAGCCATCTAACATCACAGTGATCCAAATATACTCCCCAACCACAGATGCTGAAGAAGCTGAAGTAGAGCAGTTCTATGAGGATCTGCAGCACCTACTGGACAACACACCTAAAAGAGATGTTATTTTCATCACGGGAGACTGGAATGCTAAGGTGGGCAGTCAAATGACACTTGGAATGACAGGTAAGCATGGGCTGGGAGAACAAAACGAAGCAGGACATAGGCTGATAGAATTTTGCCAAGACAACTCACTCTGCATAACAAACACTCTCTTCCAACAACCTAAGAGATGGCTTTATACATGGACTTCACCAGATGGACAACACCGAAATCAGATTGACTACATCCTTTGCAGCCAAAGGTGGTGGACATCTATACAGTCAGTAAAAACAAGACCTGGAGCTGACTGTAGTTCAGATCATGAACTTCTTATTGCACAATTTAGGATCAGACTAAAGAGATTAGGGAAGACCCACAGATCAGCTAGATATGAGCTCACTAATATCCCTAAGGAATATGCAGTGGAGGTGAAGAATAGATTTAAGGGACCGGACTTAGTAGGTAGGGTCCCGGAAGAACTATGGAGTTCGTAACATTGTTCAGGAGGCGGCAACAAAATACATCCCAAAGAAAGAGAAAACCAAGAAGGCAAAGTGGCTGTCTGCTGAGACACTAGAAGTAGCCCAAGAAAGAAGGAAAGCAAAAGGCAACAGCGATAGGGCGAGACATGCCCAATTAAATGCAAAATTCCAGAGGTTAGCCAGAAGAGATAAGGAATTATTTTTAAACAAGCAATGCGTGGAAGTGGAAGAAGATGATAGAAAAGGAAGGACAAGAGACCTCTTCCAGAAAATTAGAAACATTGGAGGTAAATTCCAGGCAAAAATAGGTATGATCAAAAACAAAGATGGCAAGGACCTAACAGAAGAAGAAGAGATCAAGAAAAGGTGGCAAGAATATACAGAAGACCTGTATAGGAAGGATAACCATATCGGGGATAGCTTTGATGGTGTGGTCAGTGAGCTAGAGCCAGACATCCTGAAGAGTGAGGTTGAATGGGCCTTAAGAAGCATTGCTAATAGCAACGCAGCAGGAGACGATGGCATCCCAGCTGAACTGTTCACAATCTTGCAAGATGATGCTGTCTAGGTAATGCATGCTATATGCCAGCAAATTTGGAAAACACAAAAATGGCCATCAGATTGGAAAAATCAACTTATATCCCCATACCAAAAAAGAGAAACACTAAAGAATGTTCAAACTATCGAACAGTGGCACTCATTTCACATGCCAGTAAGGTAATGCTCAAGATCCTGCAAGGTAGACTTCAGCAATTCATGGAGCGAGAATTGCCAGATGTGCAAGCTGGATTTAGAAAAGGCAGAGGAACTAGGGACCAAATTGCCAATATCCGCTGCAATACAGTGCTAGAACAGTGCTCCATGACAACCCAGCCTTATGTGCTTGGAATTTAGCTGCTTGAAAATGCAGTTAGCCTATTACTCATTGAACCCTGGCACATAGTTGTTTTTGGACTATAGCTTTTGTCTCACAAACTCCCTTGCTGCCATTTGTTATCACTCTGCTGTCATCAGGGTCTCCTTATCTTGATGGGCTGGGTTAGCATGTATGGTGATGCAATGAAATGCGAGGGAATATTTTCACTGCCATGAATTTATTAAATTCCTTTGTGTCAAACTGAATATGGATGGGGCTGTCTACACAGTCTCTAACTGGATGCTACTAACAGCTTTTCAGAGGAAGCTGAAAGATCACAGAAATTCATCTTTTAAGGCTCCATCTACAACTAATGGTAGTATAAAAATACATGAAAATATAATGATCTCCCATGACATCACTTTACACCGAGAAATTTGAGGTTGCTATGAGCTTTGAAGCATGTGTCATATGGTCTTTCTGCCCAGTCTTCTTTAATATGCCTTGTGTGAAACACTTTTTATGTTGTTTCTCTATGATAGGGAAACAATGGTTTCATTTTAATTTTGTGACTGAGTAGTGGTGTATCTACTTTTCCTGGTGCAAATGTCTCTCTCTCTCCATCCATCCATCCAATAAATATTTCAGAATAAGAATGATATCAGGGACAGGCTACTCCTAAAACTCATTTGCTGGATTTCTTTTGAATAATGTACATTAATCCAAATGCTAATGACTAAAAAAACAGGGGATGGTGGTTTCTAACTCACGAAAAATGAATAAAAAATATCCTACCAAATATTTTGCCATTTTCAATAAAATCATAAAAAGAGTTTTGTGTCATAGTATCACTGTAAAGTGGGCAAATTCAGTACAGTGCAATAATGGATAATTACAGTATAAGCCTTATACATGCATTATGATTTGCAATTTTATAATCTGTTAATCTGCTGATACTCCTGTAGATAATGAAGAATGGCCAACTAATGCAGACATCCTGCTAATGATCTCCATATCTGCTGGTAGTTTTTTTTCTTTTCAGAAGCCTTAGCTAAAATATTTGGAAGATTTATGAAAAAGTGTTTTCTTCAGTGGTTGGTATATATTTTGTATTTAGATAATAATTATACATTCTGTATTTTTGGTATGCTGCCGGGGGAAAGTGATAGGGATTCAAATCCTCATTATTTCTCTACAAAGGCAAGGAGATTATGTTTTTTTTTGCTAATCCATGATAACATTCACTTGTTGCTCTATGTGAATCAGGAAGACAGTAAAGATTTAAGAAAATGCAGAAATAACGTCTGGGTTTTTTGGGAGTGGGGGCAGTAATTGCATGGTCAAATATTAAAATCTTGTTAATGTCAGTTACCAACATATAGTTGGTTAAGGATAGCACTCTTCATTTTTCAACTATAAATATCTCTTATAGAGATTGTACTCTAACTCAACAATGCAACAAACAAACAAACAGAAAATACTTGATACCCAATCAACAGCATCCATCCAACTATACAGTCCCCCACACTTCAACCTTGGTATCCCAGTGCCTGGAAGAAAGGCAGGTTATTTATAAATGTTCAATTGATATGGTTAGTGTTGATATCCTTTCAACCCCTTTTCCCTGAAAGATCCACAAGTCTTCTATTTAAAACAATGAAGAGAAAACAATGTTGATGCAACCAGGCATAGACAGTTTTTTAATGAATAGAAGAGAAGCCACATGATGTTAATCATCCCTACATAATTCATATTTTATCTCCTTAAGTTTTGAGTTCCATTCCATCCCAGAATATGTAAAGGCCAAGTGCATGAACTGAGCAGGGAAGCAAACTGGCTGAGAGAAGCCATCATGATTAAGCATGATTAATGCTCTATTATTGATTGATTGATTGATTGATTGATTGATTATTCAAATTTAATTACCACCCATCTCCCCCAAAAGAGGGACTCTGGGCGGTTTACAATAAAATCAAACTACAGCCATAAATGTTAAAATCTCATAAAAATCAAACACACTACAATTATAAAATGCAATAAATAAATATAAAATCCAAGAAGCTATAAAATCCCAAGCTGGTGGAAGGGACTCTATTACTTGCTTGGTGCACAGTATTGTGACTTCCTAGCACTAGAACATGTTACATAGAAGCATTCTTGGCATAAAGGTACTTCTTTGAGTTATTCTTTCATTTTTATCCTACTTCTCCTTTAGGAACATAAGGCACCATGCATAAATAGTTGCCACGTTCATCCCTGTGATGAACTGAAGAAGTTCCTTTCCCTGCCAAAGAACCCGCCCCCCTCTTGTACCTCACAAAAGCTGCTACTTGCAACAAAAAGGAAGTTTCCATTGCTACAAAGGATCCCCAGGGAGTACAATTTTAGTCAAGATTAATGTCACTTGCACCGTGTCCTAAGAATTCTTAAATATTCAACTACAATTTAAATATTTATAAAGCCTTGGGATAATAGTTGAAGGCAATATTATCCCAAGAGAAGGCGTTTTCATTAACTGTGTAATACTTATACATATCAAAAAACACTTTTACTTTACAATTACTAATTAAACCAGTCTGATCTGCAGTTTGCATTATTTGTTGTAGAAATATGTCAAACAATTTGAGAAAGAACCCTTTAAAGCTCCAAATGGCCATTCTGAATGTTTCATGCTCAAAACACAGGTTTGAAATATCTGGTTTTGACTGTGGAACAAAAAATGCTCATTGTTTTACATTAAGAGCAAAACGTTTTTTTAAAGTCTCACTGGGGGGAGGCTACCTTCATATTGATCTCCAAATCACAGGCATCCACTGCCAAGCACTCAGGTCTTTTTGATGCTGAGGGATCAGTGCTCTCCCTCAAAACTCAGTTACCTGTATCACACTCAGAGATAAGCATGATGTACCGAGTCCCTGGCCCAAGTCCCCTGAGAAATGCATAAGGGGAGACATTATAGTCTTCCAATACTTGAAGAGAAAGGAGCAAGGGACTGGTCTCAAATTCCTGTTTGTTTCCTGTGGCCAGAACACTTGAAAGTATGACCAAGGAAGTCTCAGAAAAGAGGTCCTTCAAAGCAGTTGTGCTTATTTTGAAAAATATATGACTGCTTTATTGATTTGCAAAGAATTCCTCCATGCATGCTTCTATAAATTGGAAATTACTTCTTTCAAATGATTTTCACAAAACATTTTATTTCTGTGAAAATGGAATATTTGAGTCATTTGAGTCTCGCCCTATTTGGAACACAGAATAGTTCAACAGAAGGTTCATGTGGGCTCTTTCATTTCATGCCCAGTACAACACATTTTATTTTTTGGAAGGAAAAACAGTCTTTAGGGTTAGCGTGATAGACAGGTAAGATTCCTGCCAGCTGAGCTTGACTCCTAATGACTACATGGGTATGTCCCTTAGCTTCTTGAAATCAATGTGGGTTTGCCATGGTCTTCCTCAGGTTTGTCCTTGTTGTTTTAATTCCAGTCTGATCTACAGCCCTGCAATTACCTGGTGATCTCCCATTCAATTACTAATCAGGTGCTACCCTACTTAGCTTTTTCAGCTTCAGCCAGAATTTATAATACTCTGCCAACTTGCTTATGGTACAGTCTGAAAGCAATTACAATAAAAAATAATTCTGGACTAAAGATCTCGATTCACTGATATATATATATATATATTTCCCTTAACAAGGGACAATAACTGACACACCTATAGAAATCTAAAAGTGTTGATTAAATATGGCAATTAATGTGCATAAAGCTACGTGTCTGATTAAATATTTTCAGGTTTCTTCTTTATTCAATACAGCCTTATGTCTCCTGAACCAGTGAGCAGATGTTCTTTAGCAATTGAACACAAAAATGATCACTGTCAAGAAATAAGAACAGTATTTATGACAGTCATAATAGTTAATGAAACTAGATGCGCTGTTTTTGCCCAAGATGTGAATGCACTGACTAATATAGCAGCAGCACTTTAGGATTGCTTCATGTGCAGTGGTCACACAAAAATGCTTAGTTACTCAAACAAGCAAGACTGATGCAATAAATGAATCCTGTGATTATGTGAAGGATGTAAATGATGACATTCTTTTGTGTAGATTCTATTAAAGGGAGGTGATCCATTTTATCATCATGGAGTTATAAAAGGAAGAAGAATGAGGTTTGGCAATGTATTAGTATATATAAAGAGTTTATGATATTGTAGTTCTGAATGAGATGGGATTCTAGCTTCTGAAAGGAAATATGTCTTTCACACAGCTCACATTTAAATAGTAAATATTATTCATAGTTTCACAGCATATGATAATGTCAGCATAGAAATAAGAGTATAATGATAAATCAATCAAACAAACCTTTGAGCAGCTTGGCAAAGGGCAAGCTTGGGGACTATACAAGTTCCCCATATTCTAACTCCATGTTTCTGGAAGGGGCTAACACTACAGATGAGTTGTGATGCACTACATCTCAGAAACTATGATATTTCTCAATACATTGTTTGAAGAGTCTGTCTTATCTAACCAGATAAATTTTTAAAAAAATCACATTATTTTTTCTGTTCAAAAAAAGCCTTGGCTAATCATTATGTACTTTGTATTTAAATATAAGGCATTGGCAAATTCATACTAAGAGCAAGCACCTGCAACATTTGGCTGAGTAGGACTTGGCATGATCCATACAAATGTTTTTTTGGATTTATTAGAACTCAATAGGGAATCCAGGACAGGTCAAATATTGTCAAAATACTATTTTTAGCAGTGATGGTCATGTTGGTGATAAGATCATGTTAACATTGAAATATATACCTTGCCTCTTCTGCTTATGTAAATACTGGAGACAGCTTACAACTATAATACAAAATGTTATATATAAAATATGAAAGCAAAATCAAAAGAATTAAAATCAAAAGTGAAATTATAAAAAATAATTGTTTGGGCTCAATTAAAAGTTAAGAGCTTAGTGAAAGAGGTGTAACATAGCTGAGTCCTAAATATTGGAAGTGTGGGGTCCAACGGGCACTCCACGATGTAGCCTGGGAGTTATTCAAGAGAATGCACTTGCAAGAGTAGGGCCATATAAAGCACAATGGAGTAGTCAAGATGGGTTGTAACCAAAGCATAGATAACTTCATCATGGTTCAGGAAGGGTCATAATTGGTGCACAAGCCATCAGGCAAATAATCATCTACTGATTTAGCTCTGCTAGAGGAAAAAGTTCATTTAGGAGTGATAGTGTCAAATGGCCCATTTCTGTGTTCCAGCGGTTGGCTTGGACTTTAGAAGTATCATCAACTGTGGGTTGGAAATTCACTAGCCCATTCAGGGATCTATCCAAATGCTTCAACCTTTTCCACCAGGTCTCTATGATGGAATGTGAAGGAAGATGTGGGGAAGAGATGCCAGAGAAAGAAACTTAGGAAGGGCCTGCCATAATTTCTTAGGTGGTAAATAGGGAGGGCAGGAGGTCTGTACTTTCAGACTTGCAATATTCTGTTAATGTAGCCTTACAATAAAGTAGCATTAGCTCATCTCATCATGTTTACTGTCTGGTTTACCTGGGAAGGCTGATACTATCCTTGCAAAGGCTAATAAGCTTTGCAGCTGCCAGTCTAAAACTGCTCACAGATCTGCCCATGATAACTGAATTACAGAAAGCTCTTCTACTTTCAGATCACCATCTCCAGCTGAACAGAATACCAAATCCTGCATGTGCCCTCTGTATCTGTGAGGCCAGATATCAATTAGCCCAAGTCAGTGGTCATCAAGGTGAACATGAAGTCCTGAGCTGTTCCTGACTAGCAACTTCAAGATGAACTAAAAGTAGATAGTGGGTGGTACACCAACAATATCCTCATGTTCTCCCATCTGTGAGTTGTCAAAGAAAGTGGATGGGAGTTGACAACATAGAGATTGTGGAAGAATTTAAAGTATTTGAATATTAATCAATGTCTTAGCTTTGAGCTCCTGATCATAGACAGAGTATAAACTGTAGTAGCAAATATTTAGCTAGCAAATAGGCTTGAAGATGAAGTTGTTTCTTCATTGTATTAGGCTGTCAAAGTTAGGTGCAAGAGGAAGTAGTCAGAGGAAGACTGTTAGAAGAAGTGAGCTTGACTGTTAGAGCCCGTGGAAAGTTTTGCTGTTGCAAAGCACACATCTGACCAACTTAGCTTTGTCTTCGGGTTTTCTCTTTAATCAATCATGTTCTTACACATCTGTTGTTTTTTGTTGATTCATTATAAATACTACTTATTGCCTTTGTTTTGGGGCTTACCCATGGGGTGTTACTGAACATGTCCATGTGTACTTGATCTGGTTTTGCAAACTCATAATTAAGTGTGTGAAAGGTGAAAGGCCCCCTGTGCAAGCATAGAGTCATGTCTGACCCTTTGGGGGGGATGCCACTTTCACTATGTTTTCTTGGCAGACTATAGCGGGGTGGTTTGCCATTGCCTTCCACAGTCGTCACCTTCCCCAGCAAGCCGGGTGCTCATTTTACTGACCTCAGAAGGATGGAAGGCTGAGTTGACCTGATCTGGCTACCCAAGAGAGAATCCAGCTTCCTCTGGGATCAAACTCGGGTCGTGGGGAGAGTTTTGGTTGCAATACTGCCGCATACCACTCTGCGCCACATAAGCCTGTTTATAATTGTGAAGAGACTTAATTATGTATAATTATTATAATTATTATACACTTAAGTATATAAGTGTATAGTATCCTGCTTGAGTAGACAAAATGAACCTCATCTTGAGAAGGGAGAGAATATTTGTAAGCCACAAAGTTCCCTCTTACAGATTTTTCTCCAACAATATCCAAAACTGCTAAGAAGTGCTAGAGGGCATCATGCAGTCCAAATTTTGAACTGTAGTTACAGCTGAATAAAGAGAAAAGCATTTCTCTAGAACAGTGTTTTATTTTCTAAAGCTGCTTGAATGCTAAAGGCACTTATATAGATCAGAATTTTAGTTTCAAAAACTGATTATTTTTGCAGTCTGGGGCTTGCTTTCTACTGAACACAGTTTTATTTCCAAAACCTTGTTGTATTGCATCTAAACAGAAACCAGTACAAAAACATCATGAACTACATTCAATTTCTCAAATTCTGCAGAGGGCAGGGGTTTTATAAAGCAGGCTAGAAAAGAAAATATGACAAAACATGTACTTCTGCTTCTCATATCCTCTATGTATTTTTGGATGGTCCATATGGCTGAAGTCAGGCATAGGACAAATACAGAAAGTCAGGACTGTTTAAAATTCTCCCAAATCCTGATGACCTCACTCTAGTCTAATCCACATGACTCAGCGACATAGAAAAAAAATAGAAGCAGAACTATTTTCTTCAGAATGCTTGTCTAAGCTGCAGCGTAATTTGTCATTTAGTCTGAATCACAGTTTCTGTAAACTAATAGGCTGAATGCTTCCAGACAGTGAAATAGGTAAGAAATGTACATTCATATACACAAAAACCATTCATCTTAACTTCTACATTGTAAAAAATAATATAATGTCTATCTAAACACAATTATCAAAAAGTTCTTCCATTGAGTAAAAATGGCTGTGCTGACAAAGGCCACACACACCCACACCCAAATACACTTTGTTCCTGTCCTCTGGATGGGAAAGGTTAATAAGTTTCAATATAGTTATCACAATTATATCTCAGTCTGAGTTATATCAGTTATACCCTAGTCTGCAATGGGCCATGGCATTGCAACCTCTCTTTCTTGTTTTAGTTTTCTTTTTAAAAAAGGAAGATTTAAAGTTTATATATCTCCAAAGCTGAAAATATGTCACTAAAGCCAACAGTCTATGTTCTCCCATATGCTGGGCACATTTCTAATGATGCTAAGGTATTTGAGATAAACATATTATGGGCGGGGGGGGGGGTTATTTTCTAGCACCTCACAATTTCTCAGATCCTAGGCAATCTTCTCCCATAGCACAATTCCTTTAGTAAGCTATTGCTTTGAACTAGGCATTACTTTAATCCTAATGCTGTTGGGATAGGAAGTTCTCCAAGTAGTTCTTCGTCAGGGTATTCTTCCTGACCTTGGTTTTGCTGTATAATCCTCCACATCATATTCAGTGAGGATTATTAAAGTCTTAATTTGATCAAAACTGCTTGAAAAAGCATTTCTAAAACTTCCTCGCAAATTGCTTTTCTACAATATTTATCTATTTAAACAGGTTCTTTCCTTCCAGAGAAATGGATATTCCATTTATAATTGTGTAAATGTCCTTATCCTTCCTAAGCAGCATGTAGTCTCAGGAAAGAAAGGAAGGAAGGAAGGAAGGAAGGAAGGAAGGAAGGAAGGAAGGAAGGAAGGAAGGAAGGAAGGAAGGAAGACTCCCATATTCTTGCTTTGTAACAAGAAGATTATACATTGTTGAATATTCTCTTTGTCAAGAAAACCAGGAGAATTCTACTTTATAATATTTTCTTTAATTCCCAACGTACATCAGTTAGGTTTAAAAGTCTCTGTATGATATGCTGATTGAGTCAAAGCAGAATCCTATAACTTTTTTTTTTACATTTCCTAATTAAAGTTTCTTGACAACTGCAGCTATATTAGATTGAACCATTATTATTTATCAGCCGCTGTGGCCTTCTTATTTGGTACAGGAGAATAATATATCATTTTCCCAAGGTTTATGAGCTATAGTAAAATAGGTGAGATGTTTGCAGAACCTGAGTTAGGATACTGCTTAAACAGAATATTTCACATATCTATGTACTGGGGTTGCATGAAGCTTCAAATGGGTGAGTCAATGGATTGTGAGTGGAATCACCCCTTTGAATCAAATTTTCAAATAGAATTTGAAAATAGAGTCTTTGAATGGATTTGAGGCATTGGATTAAATCAAGGGTCTTTGAATTGCTTCTGCGAAATCCAGAAGCATTTCAGAGATTCCACAGACTTTCTGACTTTGAGGAGTCCTGGTGTCTCAGGATTATTTCCTTATACAGGCAAAGCTGAAAAAGGGTGGAAGAGTTTGCTAGGTGCTCTGATACCGACATACCGGCCAGTTCATTGTATCATCCCTTACAAATCATGTCTCTCAGAGTATTCTTCTTCTGCTGAAATTTGCAGCAGAAGATATGCCTTAAAGCATATCTAAAAAAACGTTTCTGTTGTAAGAATCACTGGCACCACAAAGCTCTGGAAAATTAACCTCAAGAAAAGTAAACACAGGAAAACAAAATTCCCTTGAAAAATTACAAAAGTGTGTCACTGCTAGAGCCTCGAAATGTGGTTTGAAGATTTTTTTAAAAAGAAGTGGGAGTGATCCACATCCCATTCTGAAAATTATTTCAGAACACCTCCTAAATTCAGCTATTTTGCCACCAGATTTTGGCAATGTGGTCTTAGGATATGAAAGGTATCAATGGGGTGCTGATATTGTGCATGAACTATGCCCTAGTGGTCTCTGCCAGGTGAGCTCTCAGAACTGATAATTTTTTAAGTAGTACAATTAAAGTACAGTAAATGCAATAGTAGACAAGCAATAATCATAGCTAATTGAAATGCAGATTAGCTAAGAAGTAAATTCCTCTTCATCAGCTTTATAAAAAACGTAATGGGTCCCCTGGGTCATGAATATCATGATGAAGGATTCTTGACTCTTTCGCGGAGAGCCTTATCACTTTTCAAAAGGCATATCTGAATCCTTATTTTAAAAAAAATGCTGAGGTGGCTCCATTATTATTAATATCTACCCTTTGCTTAATATTTCTTCTCTTTTTAGCCTTGTGTTTTTGAAGTTTTAAATGTTTTTTTTAATATTAATATTAATAATAATAATTCTGTATATCTTAATGGTTTTTTAGCCTAGCTTTACACCACCTGTCCCTTGTTTGTGAGATGGGTGGCCATATAAATTTGACAAATAATGAAGTAGATAAATAAAAGTGTACATAAATTAACATCACGAAGAAGGGACCCTTTTGTTTCTTTTCTGCTTTTATATGTGCCCTAACTTTTCTCCTCATCAAGATAATTTGAATTGGCTGAGAGAGAGAGGAAGGGAGGGAGATGGAGGGATCGTATTTCTATTCAAAGTGAGCTCCCTGGACAAGGTGTACCGTTTGAATCTTTTACTTCTGTAAATGGTTCTGATTCTTCCAGTTCAGACTTATGTACATGAAGAATACAGAATGTAGTAAATTCTATCATAGTATATAGAGGTTCAATGGGGCATTTAAATTATTTACAAGAAATCAAAGAGAAGTCCAGAAAGCTTCTGTTACCAAGACACACAATTTTACTAACTTTTTCATATGTTCTGTAAGTAATTAAATCAGCTGTAGATATAATCATTCAAAACTTAACTATACTCAACATGTAATAATTTGCTAGAAAAACTAGCTCTTTGCTGAAGATTGCAGAGGGAATGGAGACAATGGCAGAGGATGATACACCAACAGCAGAAACACCTTCCATCATTTCCAATAACAAACTAAATTAAAAAAAACAAAACATCAAGATATATTTGAAAGAAATTCTCAATCTGTCTAGGAATAAGGTAGAAAAACAGAAGTCTCTTTTGCAAAGAAAGACAAACTGTAAAGTTGCAAGGCACTTTTCAGCAAAGCAGCAATATAAACACATACCTTTTTCTTTGAACTTTTTGCAAAAACAGCAGTGAGAAGTCTGAGCCAGATCAGAGGTAGAAGAAGAATATGAATCTGTATATTTTTCCTGCTAGTTTGCATCAGGGGACCTGACAGATGTGGTTTAAAACAAATGTAATCTGTCTATGTGTTCCTTTGCTCAGACTTCTCAGCTGGTACAGTTCATCAGTTTTAGGTTAAGGTCAAGTAGGAGCTCCCTTAGGGCACCAAAGCTTAGGGAGTGCCAATGCCAGGCCTCCTTCCAAATCCTTCTAGAAATGCAAATCTTAACATTGGCAGAAGATGGCACCATCAGTCAATGTGGCCTAGGGGTACCATTTAACCTTGAGCAGGCAGTGGTTCTCAGAAAGCATGGTCACTGTTTGATATTATTTTATTTGGTAATATTTTACATACTTCTTTTCCTTAAATTGAGGGGAGGGGGAGAGGGAGCCATAATACAATCAAAATCTCATTAATTAGTATATTCTGAAGGATTATCTTATCTCCAAGGAAAGAAAAAGATCAGTGCACAGCATATCCCCAGCTGTTACAGTAAAGAATAGTTTGTTAGATCATATTATAGGTACATTAATAAACAGATAAAGAAGGTACCAATTTTTGCTCAGAATATTTAATATAATGACAAGAACTTAGAAACAGCACAGCAAGGATAATCATAAACTGAGCACTTTTTTTTTTATTATTTATCACTTTTGTCACAGCATGTTTGTTTCCTTTTTAAAGAACTTACTGACTTGTTAGTTTTAATTCCTAAGGAACTGTATTATGAACTGTATCACATAATTTAATATTATGGTAGTAGATTTCTAGGCTTTATAGAATTGTCATTTGAGATACATGCTGGTTGAACTAATCCTCTGAATATAGTGATGTACTAGGCATGGCCTTTCTGGAAAAAACTTAAAATGTGATGACTTTCAAAATTTGAAAGTTGAATTTTTCAGGCAGAATGTAAATTGGAAATTTGGCATTTGAATGTCAAGCTCAATCAATAAATGTCAAGCATTCAATTATTTTGGTGGAATAAATAAAGGGATTAAATTAATAAAAAATGTTTAAAACTCCAATGTCAGCTATCATTATACCATTTAATGTTGATTGCTCCATGTCTACTGACACCAAATATTTACATCTACTGTATGTCAGCTGCCAAATGTAGTCAAACCTTTACTGCTATATGACTATTACAGTAAAGTACTTCATGCTGTTTGTCAGTTGTTGATGCTAAAGGTCAACATTTATCAGATTTGGACATACTAAAATATTTAGCATTAAATCCCACACAGGAAAATGGGGAAGGAGAGTTAATTTCAGCTCTGACTGAATTCAGAATATATGTTATGCTTATTTCTTAAAATTAGTTACATTTCAACCTGATGGAAACCTACTCAGAAATGGGTCTGATTGAGTTCAGGGGGGCTTGCACACAGATAAAGCACAAATAATATTTCTTAACCAAAGATAACAATGAGAAATCATAAACGTACACTTCGTCTGCTTCTGTAGATCACCAGCTAGGTTATCACCAGCAGCGTTTGCAGGGAAGGGCAGAACGATAAAAGCAGATTCTAGACTTTGTAATACAAGTGCTGCCCATACTGAACACATGTTGTGATGTTGCACACATACGCAAGAGGGGTGGACTTCCGGCACAACGCTGCAATACTAGTTTGATCATTCTGACAAAAGCAGCAAGCTCTTGCAGGCACTGTTGGTGACTGCTATGCAGATATTAATACTATGCTGACATCTGTTATCTCCATGTGTGAACGGCTTGTTTTTCTATTCTCTTGTCAGACTGCTTCTAAATTCCTGTCAGATGGATTTTGTGATGGAAATGCATTTCCTTGCAAAGTAGCAGCGGATGGTGTTATTTCTATTTCACCATTGCCCTTCTTAATCTAAAGCAGATCATACGGTCATTCCAAGACCCCCAAAGAATAAGTAAAAGGTTGTAGGTCACTATGAGGGTGCCCGGCATTTTAAAGGGCTCTGTCTTGCTATGAGCACCCAAGGCTTTTTTACAGTGAACAAAAAAATGGAACACTTCGTATTCTTAATGAAGTTTAACTGCCACAGCTACTAAAAAGTTTCATGGTTGGAGGGGTCAGGGTGGGGGTGGATGATAGGCTGGAATTCTGCTCTCCAAATCAGGTAAAGAAATGAGAGGAACTTGCTCTCATTTACTTATCTCTATGCCTCCCCAACACACACCAAGCTCTACTATCACTTTTTCTCTTCTTCCTCTTTGCCCAGAGGACTAGCAAGGAAAGGAGAAATAGCTGCCAGAGATCTCTAATGATTGCTTGTGAGTTTTCCAATCAGATAAAGGGCCACATGTTACACGTATTAAGCTCAGACAAGATTGACAACTCTGCTGAATCTTAAGCTGCTTTTATCCAAACGTGTGTTTTTATCAACAGCATCACTTTTACACCAGCCCTAGAAATGAAATAGCATCTCTGAACCCAACTTGGTTCAGGTTTCTGTGCAAGTCTGGGAGGGAGAAAAAATGAATGGATTCCTTAAAGCAGCAGCATTTTCCCCCCAAGCTTGTGCAGAACCATGACATTAAATTAGGCTTCTTCCTTGACTATTGGAGAAGTGCCGTGCTTACACAAGGTCCAAAGCATTTCTGAATCTTTCTTGAAACATGCTCTGCTCTAATGAGTATATCAAAACAGATCTTTATGCTAGTATATTTAGAATGGGTAGAATGAATATTAGCTTCCCCATGTTTGTGTTGTACTTCCAAACCATCTGTGAACTGTTACCATGTTTTACAATAGGGAAGCATAATTAGAAGATTATTCAGCCCCCTCAAAAGTGGATTTAAGAACTGTATATTGTGAAAACACAGTACAGCACACAGGCTATACTGTTTACTATTTCATATCAGTGGCAAAGGACCTACATGTGCAATTCACTTTGCTGCTTCCAAATACAAAACAGCTGAGCCAATCCATTCAGTTACTATGTATATGCATGGGATGTTTTATAAACACCCATTTTCACAACAGAAACCAAGTAAAAGAGATTTGTGTCATGACTGGGGGATTGTGTGAAAGGTGAAAGGTCCCCTGTGCAAGCAGTGAGTCATGTCTGACCCTTCGGGGGCACACCACTTTTGTGATGTTTTCTTGGCAGACCATAGAGTGGGGTGGTTTGTCATTGTCTTCCCCAGTCGTCACCTTCCTCAGCAAGCTGGGTACTCATTTTACCGACCTCGGAAGGATGGAAGGCTGAGTCGACCTGAGCCGGCACCCAAGAATTCAGCTTCCGCTGGGATCGAACTCGGGTTGTGGGGAGAGTTTCAGCTGCAGTATTGCCACCTTCCACTCTGCACCACATGAGGCTACACAAATACACATACAAATACAAATAGTGTATTTGAGGCTACTCAAATACAAATCAGCTGAGCCAATCCATTCAATTTGTCATGAGTAAGGATGGCGAGCAGGGGGCTCCCATCCAGGCTGTAAAGCGCATGCGTAGTACTGAGGAATTAGGTAGCCATTCAAAGAGACACAGATCGGGCCCGCCTTAGCCTTTGGGGTTTATATGTCTGGGTTTTTCCCACGCTTCTTCAGTTTGTTAGGATTTTCTGTTTATGTAGCAGTAATAAAACACTAGAGACCTATTCCTTGTCTCAGCATGGTTCCTGGCTGTTAGGACACAATTGCTATTTATATACATGGGATGTTTTATAGATACCCATTTTCACAATGGGAACAAAGTAAATGAGATTTGTGTAGTGATTGGGGGGATTACCGGATATTAATAAAGTTTGAACTCAACATATTATATTGTGTTATTTAAAAAAAAAACCCGAAAGGGGCAAGGTATATATTACAAAAGATGATTAATAATTTTACTGTTTTGATCAACTGTTTTCTTTTCCTTGCAATTGGACAGTTGAAAAGAGACATTTAGGGTAAAATTATCAGCTTGGATTATTTCATAGGCTTTGCATGGAAAAGGAAAATAAGCAACATAGTCATCGTAGTTTGGAGGACCCAGTTCTCGTATGACTGAGGCTGACAGATTTCAAAGGAGCAAATAAATTATCATAAGATGTTTGAGAAGAGAAAAAAAATGCCTCAAATGGTGGCAGTGGTAATACCAGCAGCAATTCCCTCAGTCCCACAAGGTCACATGGTAGGATCTGATTTAATGGACAAAAGCATGTACTGGAATCATACAAGTGTTTACATATCATATATATAATCATACAAGAGGTTACAATGTGTTTATTGTGCAGTGGGCCACAAAGTTACTAAACCATGAGATGTTTGAGATTTTGAGTACCTCCTATTCTGATTGACTGATAGGAAAATAATGGCAAGAATTGCCCAAATGCATAAGCAGAGGTAATAGAACTGAATCAACCCTGGGTGTCTATGATGACATGAATGTTAACGTACTAATGCAAGACCTTGGAAGAGGCTACAATTGTTACTCCTGTTGTTCTGGTGATAATTCATGAGAGTTTCAAGAGAGAAACACAGAAATGGAGCTATAAAAGGGGAATTATATGACAGATATTATAAATTTGAAGAGTTTGATGAAATATATCAAGGATTGCTTCAAAAGGATTCAATTCATATTTTAAATTTGAGAATATTTAAATCTAAGAATCTTATCAAGAGCCTTGTGTGGTGCAGTGGTAGGCGGCAGTATTGCAACTGAAACTCTCCCCATGACCCGAGTTCAATCCCAGTGGAAGCTGGATTCTTGGGCAGCCGGCTCAGGTCGACTCAGCCTTCCATCCTTCCAAGGTCGGTGAAATGAGTACCCAGCTTGCTGAGGAAGGTGACGACTGGGGAAGGCAATGGCAAACCACCCCTCTATAGTCTGCCAAGAAAACATCGTGAAAGCAGCGTCCCCGCAAAAGGTCAGACATGACTTGGTGCTTGCACAGGGGACCTTTCACTTCATCAAGAATCTTATCAGAATAAGAGAAATTGGTTTCAGTTGAGATGAAAGGGTTTTGGTTGGTTGGTTGGTTTAAAAAAATAAATTCCAATAAGAGAAATATTGTTTGGCATTTGGGTTGATTTAATGAAGGAATGGGTGAAGGAAACCAAGGCAAATTTCTCAAAACATTGCTTGATAATGGGAAGGTAGAACAATTTTATGGCCAAGGTCCCAGGGAAATCAAGTTATGAGTCAAAGACAGAACTCCTTGGAATATGTCTGGATACCAGAATGGCTAATTGGCTGGCTAATTTTGTATTAACCTGGGAAAGTCTCTGAAATTTGAAATAAGTAATTACAGGATACTCTTTCCACACCCAATAGGGAGAAAACTCACATCAAACCATCAGGAGTACCTAAAACCGTCAGGAGTACCTAAAGTTTCTCACTGTAAATTCTCATAAAGAATACTGTCCCCAGTGCAACTGTATAGATGCAGGGATTGTTCACTTCTACTCACACCATGCCTACTTCTTTGTAATACCTGGATGAGTTGTTGAGTTAAACAGTTGAAATGTATAAGAAGAAATGAGTGCTTCCCAAGGTGATGTTTTGATGAAAAAAGAAATGAAAATAAATCCTTGTTTGTCTTTTTTTTTTTTTTTTGCATACCTGGTGCAGCGTGAAGGAATCAATTCACAGGTAATAAGTGCAGGCAAGTTTCACAGCATCAGCATATAGTTGAGAATACAGCTCATTGTTGAGTACAGGTAACTGTTCCAAACAGTTATCTGGAACTGTTAGGGGAGACATCATGAATTATTTAATGCATTAATTCCAGAAAGCAGGATAACAATAATAAAATACACGAGGACTGCTTTCCTTTTCTTACAGAGCTGATATTCCTATCTGGCAGCACTACTAGAACTCTTTTAAGAAGTGGAGGAATTAAATCCTTTTCTCCATGTAATTATTGAACTGAATGGAGTAGAATTCTACTATAGCCGTTGATATGATACCACACGGGGATGAAATATAGGGAGAAGCCTGTTTTGTCATGGTTGGTCGAGTCAGTGCAGAGCAGCCTTAGGCCTGCAGCTTATGAATCATCCTTCAGCCATGTTGAAGGGTTAGCTATTTATGGACTGAACAAGGGAGAACTAGTGCAATACATTTTAGAGGGGGGAAAGATTTTAAATACCCTAAAAGGTTAAGCTATATTGGGAAAGGAAAGGAAAGGAAAGGAAAGGAAAGGAAAGGAAAGGAAAGGAAAGGAAAGGAAAGGAAAGGAAAGGAAAGGAAAGGAAAGGAGAATCAACAAACTAACTAAAAAGCTAAAGCTACATGGGGTATGAGGATGCTGAACTAAAAAAACAAATTGCTTATTTGCAAGAGAAGGACCATTACTGATACAGCACATTGCTTTTAAAGTACAGAAACTTTAAAACTATTACTTTACAGGTAGTCCTTGTTTAGTGACCACAACTGGGACTAGCAACTCCATCACTAAGCACAACAGTTGCTAAGCAGAAAATGAGGAAACCATGACAGACTTACAACCTCACTTCCACTTTTGTCATTAAGCGAAACATCACATGACTGTGACTTACAATTTTACTTCCACATGCTGCATTAACTCTGCTTGTTGCAACCCAGTTGCAAAGCACTCAGATAGTAATCATGTGACCATGGGATGTTGCAACAGTTGTAAATATGAGGATTGGTCACAAAGCTGTTTTCAAGCAAACTTTGAAAGTTTGCTAAACAAGGCAGTTGGTAAGTGAGGTCTCCTTGTAAAGAGAAACTGGGTGATAGTTGGGCGTAACTGAAGCAATACTGAATATTTCTGCACACAAACACAAACACGCACATCACCTTGACACCTGTTCAAAGGACTGTGACTGCAGTGATGGACTGCAAGGCTTCCTTTTATTTGAGGATGGGTCTCTTAATCCCTAAATCTAATCTTCTCCCTCTGCTCCCCTAGAAAATATTTTATGCTCTGCAGTATACTAAGTTTCCAAACTACATGCCAGAAATAGAATTCTGTGGAGGATCTTGAATTGGAAGCCAACAATTAGAGACAACAGATTTGCCTCAGGTAAATTAAAATCTACCTCACAACACTGCCCTATTCCTCACCAGGTCTTGCTTTGCAATGCGTTGAAAAACAGCCAAAAATTAGGTATAACTTTAAAAGGTAAGATTGACAAAAGTTGCTCAAATTATGCAGGGAGGTTGTTCATTTCACTGAAGAGGCCTACATTTGGCTCCCAACTTTTTTGTAGATTAAACTAATCTGTTCTCAGATTTTTTTTTTTTTAATGACTGTAAAAACATTTCCAGATAACCAACAATTAACTGAAGAAAGAGAAACACAATGGCAGTAACAGAAAATGACTGAATATTTGTCATGCAAATTAGAAATTGAGCATAGTTTTTTCTAATCAAAATAAGACATGTTTTATGTATAAGACATGAATCAATCAGGTCTTACTCTCTGTGGCATTTTTTTTTAGCAGAGAGTAAATTAACCGATTGGATATATATTTGAAAAGAAACATGTTTACTGCAAGACAAAGATATATTTAATTTTCATAATTAAACTTTAAGACTTATGCACTGTATACAGTAAGTTGCATTGTGTCATGTTCTCGTTCTAATGTTTGGTTAACATTGTAACGTTACCCATGTCTTTTTCTGTTCCGTGTTCCTTCACCCGGGGTTTTTCCATTCCTTCGCCTTCCATTGTTTTGAAGGCTTGGAATGCATGTTTGGGTTTGCGCTCCTGTTCAAGGTTACTTTCCCAGGCGCGTCTAACGGCTTCTAGCACCTGGGAGAGGGAGCGTCCTGACGGGCGACGGGGCGGGACCTGCTCACAAGCAAGGCTTTTAAGTTTGTATTTGGCGCGCTTTTGCTCATTCTCAGCTTTCTCTGTATTTGCATACTATTCCTTTAATAAATCAGTTATCTTTAAGCCCGAGCTTGTGAGACTGAGTATTTGGGTTTAGGCAATCGTTACATAAAGCTGAGAATCATTTTATCCATTTTCCGCTAGCCCCATCCAATCATTGGATAAGAGGGTACGCTAGCGATGACAGAACCTCAACTTCGCGCAAGTGAGGGAAGCGAAGAGGAGCGGGAGGCGGCCAAAAGCCGGCCAGCGCTAACCTCGAGAGCGCAAAGAGCAGCACGTCGGGAGTTGCGAGATATCCAATTGGACGAGCTGCTGATATCCATGCAGGAGAGTCTCAGGAGTGAACATAGAACGGTTATGGAAAGAGCACCGGGGAGGGGGTCTCCACAATTATCCTGGGAGCACGAAGTCCCCTTGTCACCGAGGGTGGTGGTAACCAACCAACCCCCGGAGGAGCCGGTCACTCCGGCTCGTATGAGGGCATTAGAAGATAAGATGGATTTAATAGTGACGATCCTCAAGGATCTACCCAGAGAGGATCTACCCAGAGAGGCAGAGCCCACCCCGGAGGATTGGGAAGAAGAGCCGTCACAGTACCCCAGGCACAGTACCATGTCGACCCGGGGGAGAAGCAAGACTCGATCAGCCCGTCAAGGGGGGGAGCGAGAGGCAAGACCTCCTAGGGATCGACCACCCATGGGGGCTCGGCGCACGCTGACATTCGCGGCACCGCCACAGCCAGCTGAGCCGGCAAGAACCTTCCCACCATTTGGAGTGAAGTTCGATGGGGATCCCACAACGCTCTCCTTCTTTATTACTAATGCCAAGCATTATATAGAAGATTGGGGTCGAAACTTTCGGTCTGAACATGGCAAGGTCAATTTCATTGCCAACAAGCTGAGAGGAAGGGCAGCGGATTGGTATGTGCAACTATGCCAAGCTGAGGCAACTGAGTTAGAGGACTTCGATGACTTTTTGTGGGCACTTAAAGAGCATTTCGAAGACCCCCTAGCTCAAGAAACGGCCAAAAATGACCTGCGGAAACTCTACCAAGGGTCCCTCTCAGTTGCCAAATATGCATTGGAGTTTAAAGCTTTGGCAGGAAAAGTGGAAGACTGGTCTGAGCCAATGATCATCGAATTGTTCAAGCAGGGGCTTGAACCCGAAATCCTTCGATGGGCTCTGGGCAGAGATGATCCTAAAACGCTATATGGGTGGATTCAGTTGGCGGGAAGCGCAGAAAATGCCCTACGAACCTATGCCCATACCAAAGAGCTTAGACAAACACGTCTCGCTAGAGGAGCGCGCACATCTGGACTTGCCAGCCGCCCCAAACCGAAAACCTGGGAAGAAGAGAGGGAGCAACGGTTCTCCAAGGGTCAGTGCCTCCGATGTGGGAAAGAAGGGCATCGAGCCACGTCGTGCCCGAGACGCCGTCCAGAGGAACGACAGACGAAACCCACGGTAAAGACGCCTGCTCCTGCTCCACCGCGAAAACTGAAGGCAGCCCTCGCGGAACTGGACCCCCCAGACCTTCCCTTCGGAGAAGAGGAGGAAGAGTTGCAATTCGAGCAACCGGCGGGAAAAGCCTACCACCTGCCCTGAAGGGCGCCCTAGGGCAGGTGGAAGAAACCGGGCGTAACCATGATTCGGTGAGTGGAAACTTCCCCACACTGACTGTTAAAGTTAAACTGAGCTCAAAAACCAAAACGGTGGAAGTGTGGGCCATGCTAGACTCGGGTTGCTCCCGTTCCCTAATGCACCCTGATGTCGTAGCGGCTCTGGAACTGCCCACGTTCCCTTTGCCAAGACCCATGATTTTCACTCAATTGGATGGAACTATGGCGGGAGGGAAAGCAGTCAATCTTTCCACGGGACTGGTGGCCTTGCAGATGGGCTCCCATCAGGAAAAGCTGCCATTTGTGGTAGCTCCAGTGGGGGGTCCTCTGGTAATCTTGGGGATGCCTTGGTTTGTGCAACAAAACCCTTTTATCAACTGGCTGCATAGAACTGTGACGTTTGCAGATGGATTTTACAAAGTACCCGAAAAGGACCTACTGGAGGACATGGAGGGTGGAGGGCTAGCGTATACCACTGTGCAAACGCTTCAACCTATTGAGGGACTACCCAATCAGTACCAAGATTTTGCTGAAGTATTTGGGGAAAAGGAAGCGGATCGCTTGCCACCCCACCGAAAAACGGACTGTGCCATTGAGTTTTTACCAAATGTAAAATTGCCTCACCCAAAAATATACCCCATGTCTCCCAAAGAGCTTACCACGCTAAGGGAGTTCATTGACAAAAATCTGGCTAGGGGTTTCATTGAGCCGGCAAATTCTCCGGTAGGAGCTCCTGTCCTATTCAGGCCAAAAAAGGATGGGTCATTAAGGCTTTGTACCGATTTCCGCGGGCTCAATGCGGTCTCAATATTAAATAAATATCCTTTGCCCCTGATCAAAGATATGTTATCACATCTGGCCAGAGGCAAAATTTTCTCAAAACTGGATTTGAGAGAGGCTTACTTTCGCATTCGCATAAGGGAAGGGGATGAGTGGAAAACAGCGTTCAACTGTCCTCTTGGGGCTTTCCAATATAAAGTCTTACCATTCGGTTTATCTGGGGCACCTGGGGTTTTTATGCAACTAATCAATGAGGTCTTGCATGACCACCTATTCAAGGGGGTACTAGTATATTTGGATGATGTATTGATTTATACTGAAACCATGTCAGAACATATCCACTTGGTGCGTCAGGTACTGGCTAAATTGAAAAAAGCAGAGTTGTACGCAAAACTGTCAAAATGTGCGTTTCATCAGTCACAAATTGATTACCTAGGGTACCGGATTTCAGCTCAGGGCATTGAAATGGACCCGGCAAAAGTAGAAGCTATCGTGGCATGGGAACCTCCCCGTACCAGGAGACAATTACAAAGTTTCCTTGGATTCTCTAATTTCTATCGGGCATTCGCCCAAAATTTTGCAGAAATCGCCCTCCCCCTTACTGAACTGTTAAAAACTAAAGGACAGGGGGATACGCGACGTTCAAAGAACCCAGGCGCACTCCTTAAATGGACTCCAGCCTGTCAGCAAGCGTTCGAAGCGCTCAAACAAATCTTTACCACAGAACCAATTTTACAGCATCCAAACCCCTCTAAACCTTTCGTTGTACAAGTCGATGCTTCTGATTTTTCCATAGGGGCAATTCTATTACAATCTGACCAATCTGGCGCTTTAAAACCCTGTGCCTACCTCTCTCGCAAGTTCACAGAAACAGAGAGAAGATGGCATGTTTGGGAGAAAGAGGCTTTTGCTGTAAAAACGGCTTTAGAGACATGGCGACACCTATTGGAAGGCACTTCAAACCCTTTTGAAGTCTGGACTGACCATAAAAACCTGGAAGCTTTAAGCACCAGTCGGAAACTCAGTCCCAAACAGCTGCGCTGGGCTGAGTTTTTCAGCCGCTTTGACTTCACTCTTAAATTTATACCAGGCAAGAAAAACTTTTTAGCTGATGCGCTCTCGCGCAGACCCCAAGATGCTGGCCCAGGGCCAACGGTCCAAGGCACCGTCTGGACCGACAAACAATTAAGTTTGGCAGCAGTGACTCGCAGCCAGACCCGAGCGCAATCAACGCCGCCTCCAGCCGCTCTGCCTTCCAGCCACCCACCGCCCTTGTCAATTCCCTCCGATTTGCAACAACAGTTGCTTTCCCACCTTAAAACAGATACTTGGTTGCAAACCAATAGACACATTTTAACTTTCACCAATGATCTTGCCTGGCGCAACGATCGTCTCTATGTACCCGAGGCAATGCGGAAAACCATACTCCAGCGCTGCCACGATGACAAGCTAGCTGGACATTTTGGCTACGTAAAAACTTTGCACCTCGTTCGCCGCCAATTCTGGTGGCCAACTTTACTCAAAGACTTGAAGGAGTATGTCACTGCGTGCCCTGTATGTGCGGCGCTAAAGCGCAAACCAGGCAAACCCCAAGGTCTCCTTCAACCCGTTGCCACTCCATCTGTCCCTTGGCAGGATATCTCCATGGACTTTATCGTTGATCTACCCCCTAGTCAACGCAAAACTGTCATTTGGGTCGTCAAAGACTTTTTCTCCAAACAAGCCCACTTTATCCCATGCGCTTCTATCCCCACCGCGCAACAGCTGGCACGCCTCTTCCTCATCCACGTGTACCGCCTCCACGGTATCCCCGCCCGTTTGGTGACTGACAGAGGCACACAATTTACGTCACAATTTTGGCGGGCATTTTTAAAACTTTTGGGTACAAAACAGTCGCTTTCCACCTCCTGGCATCCGGAAACGGACGGATCTACAGAGGCGGTTAATTCTACATTGGAACAATACCTCAGAGCTTTTGTTAACTACCAACAGGACAACTGGGTCGATTTACTCCCATTTGCTGAGGTCGCTTACAACAATGCCATTCATCAAACCACTGGTCAAGTTCCCTTTAAAACCGTTTTTGGACGTGAATTTGTTCCGATTCCTGAACTTCCTCATCCTCAACCGCTACCAGCCACCCTTGCTGACTGGGCAGACTCTCTCAAAGACTCATGGTCTAATATTCTACTCGCTCTCCGCCATGCCCAGGCTACCTATAAACGCCATGCCGATGCAAAGCGTTCCCCAGAACCATCCTTTGCGGTCGGGGATAAAGTCTACTTATCAACTAAGTTTATCAAGTCCCCACAACCCTCTAAGAAACTTGGTCCTAAATTTGTGGGTCCTTTTCCAATTGTTGCTCAGCTCAACCCTGTTACGTTTAAACTTGATTTGCCTCACAACCTTAAACGTTTACATCCTGTTTTCCATTGTAGTTTACTCAAACCCTGCCTCTCGTCGGACCGTTGGCATCCGCAACCCATTCCTCCACCTCCCCTCATGATTGACAACCAGCAACACTTCGAAGTGGCATCTATCCTCGACTCCAGACGCCAGCGCTCTGCTTTACAATATCTCGTCCGCTGGAAACATTTCCCTCATCCTGAATGGGTTGCTGCTCCAGACGTACATTCTCCTCGTCTCGTAACCCTATTTCACTCTGCCTATCCTGACAAACCGGCTCCCTAGTTTCTTTTGGGGGGGCAATATGTCATGTTCTCGTTCTAATGTTTGGTTAACATTGTAACGTTACCCATGTCTTTTTCTGTTCCGTGTTCCTTCACCCGGGGTTTTTCCATTCCTTCGCCTTCCATTGTTTTGAAGGCTTGGAATGCATGTTTGGGTTTGCGCTCCTGTTCAAGGTTACTTTCCCAGGCGCGTCTAACGGCTTCTAGCACCTGGGAGAGGGAGCGTCCTGACGGGCGACGGGGCGGGACCTGCTCACAAGCAAGGCTTTTAAGTTTGTATTTGGCGCGCTTTTGCTCATTCTCAGCTTTCTCTGTATTTGCATACTATTCCTTTAATAAATCAGTTATCTTTAAGCCCGAGCTTGTGAGACTGAGTATTTGGGTTTAGGCAATCGTTACACATTGTATTAAAGATAAATTTTCCTAGAGATAATTAAATAACTGATGATCCTATTTTAAATACATTCCCAAAGACCTTAGAGACTTTTTTAAAAAAATATATTTTAATAATAAAAGTATAAATTTTATTCTTTATGTCTTATTGTCCAGTGCAATTAATATAATATTATTATGTGTCATAAAACAAAGCACCATTACAAGAGCATTCCATTAAAAAAGGGCAAGATTTAGGGCAGCTTCATTGGCTGAAGAGCTTCTCATTGCAAATACATTGGTGATATGCCTCCAAAATATTGGCAGAAAGTATTGCTAGAAATAGGCCAAAATACAGAATACACAAATGCTAATGCAGTATTCCACAATCAAGATATATCTGATTCATAATCTGAGATGGGTAGATTATGAATGACAGAGATCTAATTATTTGACGTGAACCTCTGAAATTAAAATGAAAACAGCTTGTGGCCTAAAGCTATAGATTGTCCATCCTTACTGAAAGCTATATTTAATGAATGAGTGGCAATCTGGCTTGCAGGCTACATGCAGCCCTCTGAACCGGGAAATTGGATCACCAAAATTTGGCAGCAAACTCACAGAATTTTGGCAGCCCTATTCCTTCTTTTCTTTTATTTTCAAGATTAAGAGTAGAAATGGGGACATGGGGCTTTTAGGAGGCAACATTTTCTGATCACCTTAAAAGCAAATATCATGCAAGTATCAAACCATCTATCTTGCCTGATGTGGAAAACTTTCCATGCAATTGTTTTACTCCAGAAAATTTTCCAGGGACAATGCTTCAGCCCATATCTCTGCTCTACGGTAATGATATCTGCTGCTCTATGGCTGGGAATATCAGCTATTCGTGATTGATTGATTGATTTGGCTACCCAACTCAAACAACATGACTCTGGGTGGTGTATAAAAATCAGTGAACAAAACATGACATTAAAAAAAACACCCACCACTAAAAATAAAAGAATTAAATGATGTTCAGAAAGTAAAATTTGTTGTATCCCACCACATGGGAACTCTGCTTCTCCTGAACCAACCACCCAGGACAAAAGCCAGTTCTTACCTACCCTTCTGAAGGCCTGCACAGTCAAGGCCAACCCTATATTGTGTTGGTTGTTCCAAAGGACAGGGGCTGTTCCCCTTTACCTGTTCTCCCTTCAGGCTGCATTTATCCATCAAAAGCTGATGCTAGTTAAGGTAGTCTAGCATGCCATGAATTCTTCAGAGCTAGGAATTAGTAAATAGCAAGGAGGATGCCAGTGAAGAAGTGGTAGAGATGGCTAGCAACTCCAGTGGTAGCTGAGATGGAACAGTGAGGAGCAGTGTCTTTCTACTGCATAGGCAATGAACCATGGCCTGCAGCTAATGTTTGCTGACTAGTATGTCTAATGGGCTGTGAGAATAACCCTGGAAGACAGGAGGAAGAGCCACAGCCAGGGCAGCAGTCAGACAGGAGATATATCAGCCCACAGAAGGAATGGGGGGTGGAGAAAGCATCTCAGAAGGGACCGTTCCTAGTTCTCTGGAAAGTAAAGGCAAAGGAGGGGATAAGTACTTTTAGACTTGTAAGATTCTGTTACTGTAAACTTACAATATAGTTTGTGTCAGTCCTCATGGTTTGTGCTTCTTGTCTGAACTATCTCAAAGGGCTGACAGTATGGGTAAAAAAAAGTTGCCTTCTGAAATAAACACGAATTTGTTCACTATGTACCTGTTTTGTCTCACATCACTCAATGGATCTTTCTGATAGTGCTCCACATTATATCTATGAAACCCATTTCAGCAAATATCTAAGTAACCTAATTTCTCCTTCATCATTATCAGTACTGATTTTTAAAAATTGATTTTAAAATGTGTCCTTGTGGTCCATTTCTCAACTCCTTTCATGAAAAGAAAAAATGAATAGTGGAAGAGACTGAGCAGAGATACTGTGTAATTAAAGGTATGAGCCAACCTTCAACTCAAGGAATTTTATATCAGTGATTTCACTGTGAAGGGGGAAAAAAAAGTATATGATGAACTCTCCTGTTGAAATGAATAACCTGAAAATTTGGGAACATGTTCTATTTCAGCCTCAGTCTTAAATGAGCTTAGGGCAAATGAAGAGTTCTGAATAAGTACAATATTATTTATTTCCAAATCAAATAAAGAAGAGGTGCTAGACTTTCTCTTTGACAAAACTGCTCCCTCCCAACACAGACAGACAGTTTGGAATAGACTGCTATATTGCTATACAAATATGTGATTTTCAGCTACCCATTTAAAGATGAACATAATTTCCTCAAAAACCACTTTTGTAAATAATATACATTTTGCAATAGTGTTTAGTCCATAATTATTCCTACATTTACCTGCCATCATACTGTTATTATTTATAACTCGACAGGTATGGTTTTCTTTTTCTCCACTTCCCAAATAATTAATCATTAGTATGTGCATACTAAATAAATATATGTTGGTTGTATGAACTAATGCAAAGGCATATGAAAAGTGCAGGTAACCCCTGAATATAGAAACTTACAACCCCCACATTCTAGCCATCTCAACTGGCTCACTAAAATGTCTGCTTCTTTTTAGTTCTTCAGATGGTTGTCTACGAATAGAACATCCCCACTTGTCTGCATTGTATTTATAGAACAAAAAGTAGTCAAATAATGGATAGTCTACTTGTTATTTTTAGTTCCCCCGAACGTTCTCAAGCATTTAGCCCTAGTAGAAACATTCTCATTCATTGTGACATTTTGCTCCAAGAGAAATTGCTTGCCATCTAGATTATTTGTTTTAAAATAGCAGATCTTTTGGCAACAATTTGCCTTCAGTATTGACATGCATTTTTTCAACTTCTTGATTCTGCACCATTAGTAGAACCAAAGATATGGAAGATGAAAGGAAGTGAATTCACTTGTAATACCAGAGCCATTGTGGGATGCCTGATCCCAAGTGTGCCACAAAAAATGTATGCACAATAGAAAAGAACACACATACACTCACATAAAAAGTAGTTTGACCTGAAGGGGAAAAAAAAAATAGAATAAGATATAGTCCATATGATACTCCCTTTGAGTTTACAAAATAAAAACCTGTTTTGGAACCTGTGGGAGAAACAGGACTGAAGAGCAAAATGCTAGGGAAATAGCATAACTGCCTTTGTACCCTGCTGATAGTAACATATCACTATTGTTTGGCTGAGAACAAACAATACTATAATTTGTTGACATCAACAAAAGTTGGATCAAAATGTGTGTGTACTCAAAATAATATCTGACCCTGGTGCATTTGTATGAACCATGCCTTCAATTTCCAGGAAAGGTTATGCTTTCAGGTGAAAACCTATATTTTCAGGCAAAAACAAAAAGGATGCCAATAAAAAATGTCCTCCTCAACCCTCCCATAGATAAATTCATGTTCCCTTCCTCCATATCCATGCCATACATTGTGCAATAGTTAATTATAGTCCATCAAGTCAACCCTGATTCCTGGTGATTACAATAAGTCCCTGCAGTTATCTTGGCAACATTTTTGAAAGTAGCTTGCCAGCATATCCAGTCTAAATGTTTATGCCTACTAAAACAGAAGCCCCATCATGGAGATCTGCCACCTGCCACTAGGTCAGTAGATTGCACAAAATGGCAGGCATGTAATGAACCTTCTGTGATTTTTTATCACTGAGATTAATTCTTAATATAAAATATCTTTATAAGGGCAACACGGAATCAAATGAAATATCTTTATTATGGTCTGTGACCAGACTTTACAACAAAAGAAGAAAAATAGTTTAGTCCCACAATTCATTATCAGGAAAAAAAAAAAAAGGAAAACAATATAAAACAGTAAAACAATGTATCTAATTAAAAGTTTTGTGCAATTGTGTAACTTGATAAAAATATTTGGCCACCTGGTATGTGAGTGTACAGTCAGCATCCCTTAAAAAGAAATAAACATACAATCTATCAGTATGACTCTCAAATTTAGAAATGATTGGGGAGATCAAAGCACAATTTGAGGCATCATAAAAAGGACAACGTATGTGGACATAGACAAGAGTTTCTACCTCCCTGGATCCACAAGGGCAAAGCCTCTGTAAATAAGGAGTCCCATGAAATCTCCCCACCAGCAGTGCTGAAGGGACAGCATCAAAGCAGGTTCTAGAAAAGACCCATCTATATTAGCTTAAGGTTAAAATGTACAGATGCCCTGCAGTAGAGGGTTTGCATCTATCTAGCATTTGGTGATAGAAATCAGGAGCACTGGTGATATCATTTTGTTGATCGATGTCCCTAATTCTTTAACTATTGATTTGGCCTTCTCCAGGGTTAACTGGCTTAAATATTCAGGAGAGAGAACAAGACTGCAAAGTTCTTCTATACAAGCATGGTGCCATTGAGACTGGTAGCTGTCTGACAACATGATTCTGAGTCCTGAGATTAGAATTCTGGTCCGGGTCTGAGCCTTAATACAGGCAACATGGAAGCCGACATGAATGAAAGGAATCTGAAAGCAGCAGTCTTAAAATCAGTTCTACTGCTACACGGTTCATAATTTTCTTGTGAGGATAGACTAAAGAAAATGATAGATGGAAAAAGAGTAGAAATAATATATAAAAATATAAATATACTGTATATATGTGTGGAAAAGAAAAATGGATGGATGGATGTGTATGTGTGTGTGTGTCTGTACACACAGTCATGTGAACACACGAATACACACATCCACCCACAGCTATCTTTCTTTTTCCATACGCATATACATTCACCAACTAGACAAATAATCAGTGATAGGAAAAATGTCTACTCATGTTTCCCTAATCAAGAGGAGAGTTTAGGAACTCTTCACATTTTTACAGCCGCATATGGCACACTCTGGACACAGCAATCCACTCCAATTCATGACTCAGCATGAGGAATGCAGCTCATATGCAATTAATTACCTTGGACCTACCAATCCTATTTTTGCTGTTCCAAGCAACCTTCAAAACTGGTTTATTGTGCCACTCCTCCCTGCCAAAGTAATATATGGCTATAATGTGTGACTGTTGGGATGTGTCAGCTTGGTGAATTAGAAATTGTGCATGCCTGGCATGCAGAAATATTTTCCATACATGAATTACCCTTCTCATTTGGCTGGGTGAATTCCCTGATTGTATTATAAGCTCTGATGGTAGACTGATTTAAAAGCTTGGTTTGGTAAGAACTTTGAGAATGCAATATCATACTGGAAGGTATGCATGTATTTTAATCCAAGGACTTCTACTCATGTTCTGAAATATGTGGTCACACATTTTCTTCTGAATGAAAGTTTTTTTTTTTTTTTTTACTCTTAGTTGCAGATAATTAAAATATTCATGAGAAGGCATAGCAAGGCTGAAATCAACTCCCCTGGAAGATACAGCCATCATCAACAGTAGATTCCCAAAGAGAAGGCACAATGTTTTCATTTGAAATTTCCATTTATTTTGAATTACCTGATGTCTTACTGGCTGAATGAATATGAGCTTCAATGCACTTGAAAGTTTTACTGTTGTACAAATTTTAACTTACTACTCAAGAGCGGGAGGACTATAATGACTGTGATTAAGCTTACTGGGCTGCAAAATGGCATGAACAGCTTCATTTTAACTGCCAGACCATTTATGTACATTTTCATACCACTAGTATGGTTCTGCTAGGTTGACATTTGAACTGCTTTGTCACTCAGGGGAAAATAGATTCACAGTTATAAAATCACAAACTCCAAGGCAGCCACCACTGTTATGTTCCTTCAAAATGAAGAACAGGAAGACCTTGAGGAAAATGAGAGTGCACATGTAATTCCTATATTTATCAAACCATCAAAAGAATTGTATTCAATGAACTATTTACATGGTTCACTAAAGTACCAACACCTTCATATAAACAAAAGAGGTTTGTCATGCCAAAGAAGTATTACATGTTCATGGATAAACATAACAAATGCAGGGTTAATCTTAATACTTACTTTTAATCAAACAAAGTCTCATTTTACAACTTTTCCTTTAAATCAAATATCAATTATTTTAAAGATGTGTGAAACTCCAGGCAAGTTCTGTGACCTTATCCAAACTCCAATTATTTCCTTCAGAATTCCACAGGTGTCTTATTTGAGAAAGAACCTCTGAATCCATTTTAATTTTTATACAGGGTAAAATGTGAGAATTGAGAAATGTTTCTTATCTTCTCAGAAACATTTGGGTTTCTTCTATGAGTCAGTAATATATCTCGTAAATCAAAAAACCATCATTTGCCCTCATACATTTCAGAACATTACTGTAGGTTTTCAATGCAGAAAACTTTAGGCAAGTAGAAAACAATTTATTCAGCAATTCATCAATTGAGTCTTATAGTGTTGTCTTCTCCCACACAAAATGATAAAGACTACCACTAATCCTATTGTATTGAAGAATGGAAAAAGCTCAGCTACAAATCACAGAATGCAGAATAAAACACAATTCCAGTGTTCAGGATATTGTTTCCTTCAGGGATATAAATGAGACTTTCCAAAATAATGCTTACATAGTTCAGTGAATGCATCATATAAATGCTAAATGAACCTTTATTTTTATTTTTATATTTTGACAGGTTGGAAGATATTTTATTACTCCAACAATTAACTCTTTCCTGAAGTGGACCAAGTGGATTTTCTGCAGTTCTTCTGTCATGTACAAGACAGTTGAAAAGAAGGACAAGGGCTGAGTTAAAATTAAAAGGAAGTAAGTTCAGCTGAATCATAGACAAACTCAGCCAAGTTGCTTCCTTAGTTGGAGACAGATTTGTCATTTGTACCTCTTACCTGATGAGGAAGGGTAAGCTGCCAAATACCTTTGTTACATTTTCAGAGGGAGATGCACTGCCACCATACAATTTTCAATTACTAAACCCCAGCCTGAATCCACATTCAGAGTTCTCACTCAAGGCACAAATGACCAGGCTCAAATTATCCTAGTTTGGATACATTACATGAAGGCTCAGCTCTCTGGAAAAGGCTGTAATGCTGGGAAAGGTAGAGAGAAAGAAAAGAAGATGACCAGCAACATGGTGGATGGACTCAGTTGCAGTGGCAATGAGTGCACCGTTGACAGCCCTGAAAGAAGAGGTCTGGGATAGATCATCATGGAGAAAATCTATGTATGTGATCACTAAGAGTCAAAAACAATTTGATGGCACATGATCAATCAATCCATAGAAGGACAAAGCCCTTTCCAAGACCTTTGTTTCTTTCATTAAGCACTAGAAATGTATGCACAGTCAGCAGTCAGGAGCACAGGTAGACCCAATCCCCAAACTATTAAAAAAACAAAACAAAACAAAACAAGGACAATTCCTTATATCTGCAGTAATCTTCCTTGCGTCTTCAGGAAAACATGCTAGTGTGAAAAGTCTACCTTTCCTATGCATCATATTGAGGGGCAGTCTTTGGGTGAAACTTCAGCTGTCCTTCCCCCTGCCACCCATTGCTATTTATCAGCAGGAAAACAAAATGCTAGTTGCTCTTCTGAATGTGGTGGGGTGAGTTTGGGGGCTCGGGGGGGGGGGCTGTCTTTTCATCTGCAGTCAACTAGAATACCTCTATCTATGGGTCAATATTAATTTTATTTATTAATATTATTTTTAAAAAATTATTTATTGCTATGAGAATGTCAATCTGACAATCTCCTGGATGACTGATATTCCTATGCAAAAATAGTATGCATTTTTCAAATCTGCTGCACTGAAGCACCATCCTTAACCACTCTGTGGCTTTGGCATTTCTTTTTCTCCCCGCTTTCATACTGAGCTGCTTGGTGGCCAATGGCTGGATTGCTCTGGTTTTATCCCCATTTCTTTAGCCACCTATCTTGTGCTTGCCTAAATCTTCCTTCACCAGCCTGGTGGCTTCCTATTAAAGTGCCATCAATAAGCCAATGCTAATTACCCCAATGTTTTGCACCATCCAGCTGCTGGGACTAGCCCCTTTGGCATTGCAGCTACATATATTAGAATATCCATTTTGAAAAGTTAGTTGTTATTTAAAATAACATAAAAACATGAAAAAACATAAAATGTAGTTTCCTAACTAAAGCATAATTTTTGCTAAGTCAGATTTAGCTACTCAAACTTATCAGAAGATCTTTGAGAATACTTAAGAGCAATTTCAAAGAAATGTGAACTTTCTTTAAAGCAACAGTAAACAGCTCCAAGCAACAGAACAATTTTAATTAATGAAAGGCGTATTTTCTTTGTTCAGTCCTGCGGAGATTTTTGTGCCCAATCAAATGATCCACATTTTCCTTTTTTATTACAAATTTAAATAGGAGAATCTTAAAACATCTTTAAAAATGGAAACTGAACCTTTAGTAAAACATTTCATACAGTATGAAGTGGTCACAAAGCAGAGGATATTAAGTTATAGATTGTAAGGTAAGTAGGTGTTATTGTACAGTTGTTGAACTTGTTCAGTTGTAATCTAGGGGGTTGCAGTAGTTGGGGAAAAGAATTAAACTGGTGCAGATTAGTAGAAAGGTTTGCCAAGAGTTTGTTATTAGGAGGGAGCGAGGGAAAGTGTATTCTTGAAACAAGTCTGTCAGGACTGGGTGGGATGGATCATTCCCATTAGTTAAATAAGTTAATGTGTAAAATTATTCTTGGGTCTGTGTAAATTGGATTGTACATCTGAATGCTGTACAATGGATGTAGTAAAATAGAACTGTTCTCAATCTTTGGTTCTGAAAGCAAGAAAGCAAAGATGTGCTGTTTGTTCATAACTAAAAGTATATTGGGTTTTACTGGAACTCAAGGGAGGTAGTGCCTCTCAGAGCTCCCCCTGTGAGTGGAAGATTGACAGCAAGATTGATGAGACTAAATTCTATAGGACTGGAAGAGATTTTGCTTAGAAAATCCCTGGGAGGAATTCGACTTTTGAACTCAGGAGCAGCTTCTGAGTTGCAAGCTTCTGTCAAGCTATATATGAAAAAAGCTTCTTTTTCATAGTTGAGAAAAGTTACAAAGAAACTGCTAATTAACTATTTTATGTTGGTCTAAGGCCTTTGAACTCAAAACCTTTTGGGAACAATTACACTAAAAACACAACTTCCAAACAAGCTAAATTTATTCGGCATCCTTTCTTTTCCTCTCTGTTCCTTTACAAAATGCACACACATATTTAGCATCCCAAGGTATAAAGGCAAGGGTACAGTATCTGTATTTTGGTCAAAAAAACAAAACACAAAACTCCCAGACCCTGAAATATTAAACATAAAAACCTATGTTGAACCTAAGAAAATGTGAGAGAAAAGTCATGATTATTATTTATTTATTTATTTATTACTCATATTTAGCCACCATCCATCTCCCCCAGAAGAGGGACTCTGGGCAGTTTACAATAAAATTCCCCATAAAACATAAACATTAAAATCACATAAAACAATTATAATAAAACCCAATAAATAAATAAAATCCAAGAGAAATGTAAAATCCAGGCTGGTGGGAGGGACTCTAGGGTGTGAGCCATCCCCAAGAATGGTTATTCCCTTTCCCACCCCAGGCGAGACAGCAAAACCAGGTCTTCAGGGCCTTCCTGAAGGTCAGGAGAGAAGGGGCCTGCCTCACCTCCAGGGGGAAGATATTCCAGAGAGCAGGGGACACCACAGAGAAGGCCCGCTTCCTGGACCCTGCCAGATGAAATTCTCTTATGGACGGGGTCTGTAACTTGCCCTATCTGGAAGATTGGGTGGGGCGGGCCGATGTAATGGGGATGAGACGGTCCCTCAGGTAACCTGGAACCCAGTGCAGCTCGCGCAGCAACGGTGTTATATGTGCCCACCTAGGTGCACCAAAAATAACCTGTGCAGCTGCATTTTGGACCAGCTGAAGCTGCTGGATACTCTTCAGGGGTAGCCCCATGTAGAGCGCATTGCAGTAGTCTATATGGGAGATAACCAGGGCATGAGTGACTGTCTGGAGGGCTTCACGATCCAGGAACAGGCATAACTGGCACACAACCCGAAGTTGCGCAAAGGCCCTCCTGACCACGACTGCCACCTGCTCTTCGAGCAGGAGTCATGAGTCCAGGAGAACCCACAGATTACGCACTGAGTCTGTCTGGGGCAGTGCCACCCCATCCAGAACTAAATATGACAGTTTCCCGGAAGATGAAGCCCCAACAACCCACAGCCACTCCGTCTTACCAGGGTTCAGTTGAAGCCTGTTGTTCCCCATCCAGACCCCCACAGCCCCCAGGCACTGAGAAAGGGTAGTCATTGCATCACTTACATCACCCAGGATAGAGATGTATAATTGGGTATCATCAGCATACTGATGATACCTCAACCTGTGGTGATGGATGATCTCACCCAGTGGTTTCATGTAGATGTTAAACAAGAGAGGAAAGAGAACCGAACCCTGCGGCACCCCACAATGGAGGGGTCGAGGGCTGGATCTCTCCTCTCCTATCACCACCAACTGGGACTGGCCCTGGAGGAAGGAGGTGAAACAGTGCAGGACTACGCCACCCACCCCCAACTCCCTGAGCCGTCCCAAAAGGATACCATGGTCGATGGTATTGAAAGCTGCTGAGAGTTCAAGGAGAGCAAGGATGGATTCACTCCCTCCATCCCGCTCCCGCCAGAGATCACCCATAAGTGCGACCAATGCAGTTTCTGTCCCATATCCTGGCCTGAAACCTGACTGAAAGGGGTCCAGATAATCCGTTTCCTCCAGGACCCTCTGGAGTTGTAACGCCACCACCTTCTCAACCACCTTCCCTAAAAAGGGGAGGTGGGAGACTGGGCAAAAATTGTCCAGCACAGTTGGGTCCAGAGACAGCTTCTTGAGGAGGGGGCGCACCAGTGCCTCTTTAAAGGTGACCGGGAACACCCCCTCCCTCAAGTATGTTTTTACCATCGCTTGGACCCAACCACACGTCACCTCCCGAGCTGCCTTCACCAGCCAGGAGGGGCATGGATCTAAATAACAGGTGGTGGCATTCACAATCTGGAGCATCCTGTCCACTTCCTCGGGTCCAACCAGATCAAACTGCTCCCAGATAACAAGGCTAAAATGTTCCCTCGGTATCTCCACAGACCCTGCTTCATGCATGGAGTCCAACTTAGACCAGATCCGAGTGATTTTATCCTGCAGATGCTCAGAAAACTCTTCTGCATGGCCCTGTAGGTGCATCACTGGGCCCACCATCCCCAAAAGAGTACGTGTGATCTTAAACAGGACCGTTGGAGAGCAATCTGCGTATGCAATAAGAGCGGAGAAATACTGCTATTTCACCACTCTTACCACCACAAGGTAGGCCTTAATAGCACCCTAGCTTGTGTTCGGTCAGATTTGGTCTTTGTCTTCCTCCAGCAGCACTCTAGGCATCTCTTAAGCCTCTTCAAAACTCTCAGCTCCTCCATGAACCACGGGGAGTGTCGGGTTGGATGAGGCAAGAGAGGCCGCACAGGCGTGATCCCGTCCAAGGCTCTGGCCACTTCCCTGTTCCAGGCAGCAGCCAGGGCCTCTGCTGGACTGTGCGGCAGATCCCTGGGCACCTCCCCCAGCTCCCTCTGAAAACTCACTGAGTCCATCAGTCCCCGGGGGCAGACCAATCAAATGGGTCCTGCCTCCCTGTGGAGGGGAGCGGCATAAGAGAATCTCAGGGCCACCAGGGCATGATCTGACCATGACAATGGAGATAGATGCAACTCTCCCCCAGATCATGTTGCCACTGCTCTGACAAGAAGACCATGTCTGGAGTGAGACCACTGTCTCGAGTTGGGTCCCGAATGATCTGGGATAGGCCCATGGCTGCCATGGTAGCCATGAACTTTCAAGCTGCCTCCGAGGCACGTCCCAGGGAAGGCAGACTGAAGTCCCCCAGAACCATAACTTTGGGGAACTCCACCGCCAAACCTGAGATGGCCTCCAGCAGTTCAGGCAGGGAGGTTGCTACACAGCACGGGGGCTGGTACAGTAGCAATACTCCCAGCTGTTCTCGGGAACCCAACTTGAAGAACAGGGTCTCATACCTGGCAACTTGTGGGGCAGGGCCCCTGAAGGCCACAAGAGACTCTTGGATGACAACAGCCACCCCTCCTCCCCTACCCTGGTATCTTGGCTGGTGCCACACCCGAAACCTGGCTGGGCACATTTCTGAGAGGCCTACCCCCCCTTCTGAGCCCAGCCAGGTTTCAATGATACATGCCAGGTCTGCCCCCTCCTCTGTGATCAAATTGCATTTGAGGGGGCCTTTGTTGTTGACTGACCTGGCGTTAAGCAGCAGCAGCCGGAGACCAGGGCCCTCAAGGATCTGCTGTCCAGGACCCGGTTCTGAACTCGGAGGGCTGGAACAGAACACCGGTAACTAACACCGGGGGCGACTTCCCCGAAGATGGCCCACACTCCGGTTCCCGTCATAGCATCCCCGACCTGTCACCCCCTGATGATGTACCCCACTCTATAGCCCCCAGAATTTCCAGGCCTGGTTGCCTCCCCTCCTAGACCTCCAGAAACCCTGGGTGGAAATAAGTGTCTCCTCCCCCATTCACCCATTCTCCCGAATCAATAAATAGCCAGGCAATAGCCAGCCCCGCAGTGCACCAGCTCACACTCTCGGCACTGCAGGAGTCTAGCCAGAGCTCCGCACACCTACCCTGTGCCCCCCTCAGACTCTCTCACTGGTCAATAGGAGAGCACCCACCCATTCCTGTCCCCCCGTCTCTCACACAGGGGGTAGACACACTCTCACACTCTCATGCACAAACACACAACTCTGCCCTCGGAGGGGAGTACCACACCCACACAGGAGGGACCCTCTTAACTGCCTGCCATCTCTGGGAAGGTTAGGGGATGACTTGCACCCACATTCTAGCCTCCCCCCAAAGTCTTCCACCAGGAGGCTCTGGTGCAGAATCCACTATCCTGGAGACCATTGTTCCATCTAGGCCTGGCTGTCCCATGTGGGTCTTGTCACTCTGCCTGTCCGCCACTCCACCAGCCACTGCTGGGGCCCAGCCTCACTGCCCGGGACCAGGGCCCAAGAAAGCCCCAGGCCCACCTCTCCTTACCACATGCCGCAGAGTCGCCATGACCACCAAGGCCTGGCCCAGCCATCCCATCCAGGGCTTGTCGTTCTGCCGGCTCACCACTCTGCCAACCACTGCCAGGCCAGCCTTGCTCCCGAGGCCCAGGGGCCAGGGGCCATAAAGGCACCAGGCCTGCCGCTCCTCACCACAAGCCGCAATCGTCGTGAGCCCAAGCCACTGAGCCTTGTCCAGAACCGTGGAGATGCTCAGGCCACACCTCTCCACTGTCGAGCCGTCGTGTCGCCCAGCTCTGGCCCGTTCAGCTCGCCACACCAGCCTGCAGGCCACAGAGCCCCCCGTGACCTCCCGACACCCGCCTAGGCCCACCGGGACCTCCCGAAACCCGCCGCAGCCTCCCACTCACTGCCAGTCCAGGTATTAAAGTCCAGGCTGGGAAGACTGACGAATCTAATCCCAGGCTATTTGAATTAAGCCCAGGCAATTCTTGTCCACCTCAGACCCATCAGTAGCAAGGTGGGAGGTTGGTCAAATGGACCAAAAGAGCCAAAAGCCCCCAAAATTCTGCAACGCTAAGAGGGAAGGAGTATCAGCGTCAGCACATCCTCCCGGCCGCCATCTTGGATAATTGTCTTTCTGTTCCTTAACAAGGAACAATAATAATGATAGAACAAGATCTAGGTAGTTAAAAACCCTCCTTGTAGAGAGGTCTGCAGGGAGAGGGTCAAAAAAAGTCAAGATGGCAGCCACCAATTATAACAACACTATCTTGGGATTGTTTAAATATTGCAAGTTTCCCCTATAATCTACTTTCTTAGACCTGTGCAGAAAGTTTCTGATTAGAATAATGCAATCTTTGGTCATAAAACCAAAAGCATGGGCACACATGCCCACAAACACAGTTTATGAAGAAAACAGAATAACTGAAAGTCTAAAAGATTTTGCCTTTTGGTTCCTTTTTTTCAATTTCACAAGATAGCAATCACAATTTTCTTTTCCAACTGTACTTTCTGGACAAGTGAACAGATTAGATAAAATAGTGATGGCAACTCAAGGAAAGGAAATAGGGCCTGGCATGATCAAGGCCCGTAGTTGAACAAATTCACATTTGACCACACTCTCACAATTCTGCATTCTTCAGATGTAAAATATTGCAAAACTAATTGCCTCTCAGATCTCCTCGAACAAGAAATTTACCATCTTTAGATTTTATAACATTATAATTGATATTATTAATTTATAATATATATATTAATATTGTTCTTCATTTCTAAAATAAAGATCATCTCTAACTTGCAGAGATTTGCTGTCCAAAAATCCTTGCATTATCATCATCATCACCACCACAACTATCAAATAGTATGTATTATATAGATGTATATTATATCTATCAAATAATATATATGTTTCATGAAATATTCTATTCTTTGCTGCCGTGGCTTCTAAAAGTCTGCTGTGTCTTCTAAAAGTCTTGAGGCCTTCTCTGTATCTTGTTTTGAATGTTCAAAGGCACAAAAAAGACCAGAGAATGCTGCAATGAGTAGAGTTTGAATTTCACAAATAAGCTGAAGTTTACGGAAAATGGTAAATGCACACAGCAGAACAAATGTGATGAATCACACTAGGCTTCATTTAGGTTTGCTGGCTTTTTTTTTTCATCACAACCCTCTTTCTATCAGAGCTGAAGGAAGTGAGTGATTACAGAAAGAATTGTAACTGTAATCTGGACCCCACTTCCTTCAGTAAAGGTTACCTGATCCATACTTACTAACATGTGAGGATCAAAATGGGAGAGACCTGGTTTGGAAATAGAATATGTGTAAAGGATCTGGGTGACTTTATCAACCACAAGTTTATACACCAAGTAGGAGGCTGGATTAGATAACTGCTAAGGTCCCTTCCAACTCTATGATTCTATAAACGTATGTTTTATTAATGCATTGCATATAGATGCTATGCAATATTTATTTAATTATGTTCCTTTTGCCCCTACAAGCATGTATTTTGTTGCTGTTGTTGTTAGTTGCCGTCGAGTTGTTTATGACTCATGGTGACCCTATGTATAACAGAATGAAATGCTGTTCGGTCTTGTGCCATATGCCTGACTGTTCCAATGTTTGCATCCGTTGTTGTCATAATTGTATCAATCCACCACAATGAAGGTCTTCCTCTTTTCCGCTGGCCCTCAACTTTACCAAACATGATGTCCTTTTCAAGCGATTGGTCTTTCCTGACAATGTGCCCAAAGTATGAGAGTTTAAGCCTAGTTATCTTCACCTCTAGAGAACATTCTGGTTGTATTTCTTCTAAAACTGAATTGTTTGTTCTTCTGGCAATCCATGATATTTTCAATAATCTTCACCAACACCACATTTTGAATGCATCAATTCCTTTTCTATCTTCCTTTTTAATGTCCAAATTTCACAGGTATATGTGGCAATTAAGAAGACCATGGCATGTGTCAGACACACCTTTGTTTTTAAACTGATGTCTTTACTTCTGAAAATTTTAGATAGGTCTTTGATGGCAGATTTTCCCAGCTTGATACATCATTTCATTTCCGGATTACTACTTCCCTTGGCATTGATCATTGATCTGAGTAGAATGAAATTGTTGATGACTTCAATGGATTACAAGGATGTATACTGTTTCTTAAATTCTAAGGAGGTAGATTGAACAGAACAAAGCATTAGTAATTGATGCTAAAAAAAGGGTTTGTCACTATGGGAACAATCTCCCCTTAAACACAAACCAAAACATATATCCAAACAATGAATAAGAACTAATTGTCTATCAGTTTACTGCAACTATCATTCATTGCAAATGGCAAATTATGCTGCAGTTAAAAGAAAAACAAACAAGAACAGGTAGTCCTGCTTTCATTGTTCTCTCAGTTGCATGGATTAGACCAAGAGTTTATTAACACTCAAGAAGTTTTCATACTGTGTGGGATTTCCACATTTGACCACTGTTGGCAATAGCTGTATGCCTCTTTTATATACAATAATTAATTCCACCATATGATTTTTCACAAAAGGCATATGCATTTCTTTTCCTTGCGGCTTTATAAGTCCTCAGCAGACTGTGAAGAAGTGACTTTTACGGTTTGTTTTTTTAATTATGTATTTATTCAATGTATATAGTTAACCATCTCAGACCAGTGAAATAATGGAAATATGTTGTTAGACTCTGGGCAGCTAACAACAATAAAAGCAATCAAACAATTAAAACAATACAGAAAATTAAGTATAAATACAGCCAAGAGATCTTAAAAATTGTTGCTGTCAGCACAGCCATAAAATGGGGCCCTTTACACACTCGGGGCCCCAGGCCTGGGCACAGAACCAGGTCTTCAAGGCCTTCAGAAAAGCCAACAGGGTCAGGGCCACCCTAATCTCAGGAAGGAGGATGTTCCAGCTGGCAGGCACCACAGCAGAAAAGGCATACTTCCTGGTGCCCACCAGCCGACATTCCATGGCTGACAGGATCCAGGGCATGCCCATCCTTCCAGATCAGATTGAATAGGTAGAAACAACTGGGAAAAGATGGTCCCAAGGTATCCCAGGACCTTGTTTTTGCTTGGATTTCTATGGAGGTGCAAATGTGCAACAAATATGATTTTGGAAATAAAATACTAAAGACAACCTCTGGAAAAGAGTAATAAGCAGCATTGCAAAATAAAAACAACAAAAACAAAAACAAAAAACCTCTTCTAAATCAGAAAAAGCCCTGTCTCAGAGTAATAAAAAGTGTTTGAAATTTTTAAAAAGCCAAAAACAAACTATCACCTGAATCAGAGAGCTATTGGGGGAGATGGGCGGCAATATAAATTTAATTAATTAATTAATTAATTAATTGACAAACAAACAAACTACTGAATTGGAGTAATCAGAAGTGTTACACAACACAAACTCTTCTCAGTCACAAATACTCTGTCATGGAGTAACAAGCAGTAGTGCAAAATGATTCTCCCCCACCCCTTCATTAGACAACCCATGAACTCTTCTATATCTGAGAACCCTGCCTTGGACTAAGGTTCTTCACTTTAGAAGCATCTGGGCCGTATCACCACCTTCTAGCTTATTTAATAACCAGCACCTCTGTCAATATTGCAGGTCATTCCCACCTTTGGTACTCTGGTTCTGATACTAGAGTGGTACGCACTGACAACCCCATCGGGATACACAAAGGTGGGCATAGCTCCTGCTTATTTCCTGGAGTTGTTGCCTTGGGTAACTGATCCATCTGGGTCTGACATCCAGATGAGTGCAATGCATTAGCCTGGGATTTTATCAGGCTGCCATTTTCAGGACTGAAGACCTTCCTGACTATCCCAGCCAAGCAAGAACACTTTGCACATCTGACTGACTGTGGGTAGAGAACCCCAAAAGTAAGGCCTGGCCTACTTTTTAGAACTGTCAAACAGAGAAGCAAAACGTTATGTCTAGCATTGACCTAAACTGGTAATTATGAGGCTTCTTGATTGTCTAGCCTAATATAAATAGTAAGAGCAAGTTCTGGTTCCTTTTCCTGATGTTATATTTTTGCCTGTTGAAATGTCAACTTTCCAAATTACATTACTGGCCTCAAGGATTCAAAAGTGGAGTGAGTTTAGATATAATCACCTATGATCCCAGCCTGCCCCTGTACCCTCTTTCAAAGCTAGAGGTGGATTTGAAAGATTAATGCACTTGGTTCTGTGCTTCCAAATAGTAAGATAGTACAACCATCAACTGAATAGCTCAGTAGTCACCTTCTGAATTTGGAGCAGTAAGGGACATATCTGGAATTAGAGTATAGTCACAAAACAGCTGCCTTGCAAGTGTCATTGATAAAATGACTTCTATGCCCATATGGCCTGTCATAAAACATTCATCTCACATTTGCTCAGAAGAGGCAACAGAATGGTTCTCTTTCCCTTATTTCACTGCTATAAGCTGATGGAATTATTGCTATTATATAAGTTTCCATACAACGGATCTGATGAGTGAGTGTCAGAGGCAGGGTAGGTTTCAAAAAAGTCAAGATGATGGCTTCAATAATGCAGTTGTGGCTACTAACATGACTTTTTGGGCAAACCCTGCCACCACCCACCCCAAACATCCTTGCTGATGAAACTGGCGTTTCAACAGCTTTACTTCCCCTTCTTGCTCACTGTAGCTTGATGGAATAAGTATTTGCAATTTAACATTAAAGAGGAGTCTAGTGGAAGAAAATGACTGTTTAGCAGCTTGTATTACAGAAAAAGAACACAAAGTCAGTACCTCTCCCCCACTGATATATTTAGCCAGCAATGGTTAATAAATGGAGACTCCAAATAGGAATAATCATGTAAACTCACATCCATTACTTCTATAGGACTTGTGGCAGGGATTTTACAAACACACAACTGTAATCTAATATTCATCCTGCTTGAGTCACACAGGGCCTCAATTAGTGTCTGAATCACCTGGGGCAAACATGGATTCCATGCCCATTTTGGTGCCCCCCCAAGTGCTCATTTTGGCGCCTTCCCCAGCATGGCACCTGGGGCACATGCCCCACTTGCCCCCACCCAGTTGCGGCCCTGGATAGACATGTTTAGAATAACCAAATGCCTTTTTAAAACACATTTTCTGAAATTTAGAGCTGCTTCTCCTATGTCCAATTGTTTTATTTGATGGAGTAAATGCTACCAAGTTGGTGTCAAGTCTTAGCAACCACATAGATAGACCTTCTCCAGAATGATGTGTTCCCAATCCAGTAATTCAGATCTCCCAGAAATGCACCCATTGCCACTGTTACTGGGTCCATTCATCTTGGTGCTGGATTTCTTCTTCTTCTTCTCGTTCCTTGCATGTTTTTCCAGCATTATGGACTTGTTAAGAGAGCTGGGTCTTTGTATAATGTGTCCAAACTATGATAGTTTGTCACTGGTAATTTGTACTTCAAGAGAGAACTCTAGATTGATTTCTTCTATGATCCATTTGTTTGTTTTCCTAGCTATCCATGGTATATCTATGGAGTCATATTCAACACCAAAGTTCAAAATTTCAATACTCTTTCTATCTCGCTTCTTCAGAGTCCAGCTTTTGCTTCCATAGAATGTCACAGGGAAAACCATTGTCTGTACAGTTCTAATCTTTGTAGTTAGAATGTCACAACACAGCATCTGAATATCTTTTCCAAGGCCTTCATTGGTATTCTACCAAGGGCTAGTCTGCAGCTTATTTCTTGACTGCTGGTTCCTAAAAGGCAGAGGTTATCCACCACCAGCATCTTCATTGTCAATTCAAAGGCTGGTGCCATACCTGTTGTCATTAGTTTGGTCTTTTTTTGTATTTAATCAGAGTCCCATTTTTTTCATTATGCTCCTCAACTTTCATTATTATAGTTTGCAGATCAATAGCATTTTCAGTTATCAGGGAAGTGCCATTAGCATAGTGGAGTTTATTAACATTTCTTCCTCCAATTTAAAACATTCTGATATACTTCTAATCCAGCTTCCCTCAATATACATGCAGAACGTATGTTGAATAAATAAGGAGAGCGCCTTACTCCTTTGCCAACCTGGAGCCTGTCTGTTTTGCCATGTTTTGTCTGGACTGTGGCTTCCTATCCTGGTATAGGCTTCGCATGAAGACAATGAAATCTTTTGGGATTCCCATTTTCCTAAGGGCATTTGATAGCTAGTCATGGTCAATAAAATTGACTTTCTATAGTCAATGAAGCACATTTATTTTCTATAGTCAATGAAGCACATATTGACTTCTTTTTCTTTTTTTGTATTCTTTGACTTTCTCATGTTATCCAGCATTAACAATAATGTATCTTATTTGTCTGACTTTTCTAAAGCAAGCTTGAACCTCTGGCATTTCCCTTTCCATGTAGGCTCGAATCTTCATTGGATGATCCTAATCATTATTTTGCTAGCAAGTGAAATTAAGGATATTCTACAATAACTTGCACTATGTGTTTTCTTTCTCAGAAATTGATATGTAGACTGACTTCTGTCCTCTATGCCATTCTCCAGATTTGCTGGCATAGTTTGGTTAGAATCTACTGATTCATTTTCCATTTCTATAAATATTCCATCAATTCCTCTAGCCTTCTAACTTTGTAATGACTAGAATGCTGATCTAACTTCATCTTCTAGTATTAGAACTTCTTATAAGTAAAGAATATCTTCTAAGATATCTTAGATGTTGACATCCTTATAGAATTTCAATGTACTGATTCCATCTCTGTTTGATCTTCTTGGAATCAGTTACTGTCTGTCCATTGGCATCCTTTAGAATACCAATTCAAGGCTGAAACCTCCTTCTGAGCCTGATCTTCTTCTGAGATCTTTTGGAAGACTTTCCTTGATTTTCAGTGTTTGTTTCCATTTTCGATAACTTTAAAAGTGTTGTTCTAAACTGTTCCTTGTCTCTTCTAAAACTCTCTGAAATTCTTTCTTAAGCCCTTCCCGAAATATTTGTCTTTCTTGGCTTTGACTTTTATTGTTTACAATTTTACCATCTATTCTGAATCCAGTCTGCTTTCTTCTGTTTCTTGGTCTTGACAGTTTCTTTCCACAGTCATTCTTAACAGCTTCCTTGATTTTATTCCACAGTTCCACTGGTTTCCTATCAATGAGATTCAGAACTTCAAAGAGATTCCTGATGTTCTCCTTGAAAGTGAGGGGTAAAACTGGTTGACTTTGTTCTTTTACTTTAGATTGATTTGGAACTTGTACTTGACCAGTTCATGATCTGTTCTACAATCAGCCCCTGGCCATGTCTTTGCTCTTATAACTACGGAGTTTAATGCTGGCTACCAGTTTGGCTGATCAAAAAAGGGATGGACAGATTCATGGAATCATGGGGATCAATGGCTATTAGCCCTGATGGCAGTGTGACTGCCTCTAGAGGCCATCTGCTGGGAGTCTAATAGACTTCCTTGTGCAGTTGGTTGGCCACTGTGAAAACAGACTGCTGGATTAGATGGACCCAGAGTCCAATCCAGCAGGGCACTGCTTATGTTCTTATAACTGAGCTGTTCCATGTCCTTGCACCAATAATATAGTTAGTTTGATTTCTGTGTGTCCATCTGGCACATGTATATTTACATAGCCATCGTTTTGGTTGTTTGAAGAATGTATTAGCAACAAAGAAATAATTGGACTGGCAGAAGCTGATAAGTTATCCTCCTATTTCATTTCTGTTTCTTAGCCCACATAGTCCAACTACAATTGCCACTTTACTATTTCCAGCTTTGGCATTCCATGTCTCCAACTACTATCCTGCTGGTGTTTCAAAGGTCCCAGAAGACCTGGCTCATTAGCAGGCCTTTGGCAAGGATGATTGAAATCCCCCCTTTTTTTTTTTTCTTTGTTCCCATCTGGTTTTGTCATATCTGCCATCTTTATTTTTTTGTTTGCTTGTTTTTTGTAGTTGCCTTGTTTTTAAATGCTTTTACCAATTTGTAAACTACCCAGAGTTGCTGGAAGTTGGGCACTGTCTAAATTGTTGTTGTTATTGTTAATATTGTTATTATACATCAGTGGTTAGAGCATACATTTGAATAACCATCATATTAAAGTCTGTAAAGTCTAACTGATATTCAATCATTGACTGAACTGTAGACAAGGACTGGATAAAACTGTCTTTAAAGTCTTTGGCTCACAGGCTGTCAGTTAACTGTGCTTAGTTTAGGGACAAGTTTTGCCTCCAATCCTGATATGAATTCCATGAGAAATAACTGAATTTGCTTAAGGATGCATTCTGAAAGGCATTCAGAGGTTCCAAATATATACATTCCCTCGTGAAATAAATTCATCTTTTTTCAGGATGGAGCAAGGAGACTTGTTTGCCAGATTATGAATCAAATGAACAGCTTGCGACACTTCTGGACATAATTGCCTTTACCCTCCAAAAAAGAGAAAAAGAGAGAGAAAAGTACAGAAAAAGCAATTGAATTAGTTATATTACTATGCCATTGGGAAAGTGCAATTTGTATTCATGTCAGAATGCTTTCCACAGTAACTCAGTAGTAGAATTTTTCTACCTTAAAAAAAAAAAGTTTTAGCAGAATAATAAAATTTATAGCGCCTGCTATGTTGTGAAAAAGCTTTTCAAAGCACCAGGTTAAATTAACTGATGCTATTGCCTGAAAGCTGCTAATAGCACCTGTAATATCACTTGAGTTTTGCAAATTGATCAGCCGTATAATAATGAGAGCTTACAAAGCAAAGCACAATGGAAGCTAAGAGTGAGACTTGTCTGTGTTGATAAAGTAATTAAAATTTGACCTGCTGGGATTAGCAGAAAAGCTATTATAAGAGTTTTACTTAACTGTGTGTAGTTTGTTTGCCATTTAGGATTGGACCTTCATCCAACATAATGTGACCTGCAGGGGGAAAATTCTAAGCCAAAATGGAAACACATTTTCTTTTGCAGCAATTATATATTCACTTATGTTTACTCTGTTTTTTTCCCATTATAAATAAATATTTGCAAAAAAATAAAAGTAAAAATCACAATTAGGAGGAGAAATGGGGAATGAGACTGTCATTCTTCTCCTTTTCTTCTCCTTCTTTCCCACAGAAGTAAATAAATACATTCATTATGTAAATATATTATTTTGCTTCTTCCCAATGTCCTGTACCAAATAATACCCAATTTGCATTCCTAGAGGCTCTATTGTATTCAATTTAGTATTGAGACTTGGAGTAGTCATGAGTCAATTTTTAAGATGTCCTTTTTCTAGCTACAGTCTATATTGATAACTAGTTCTAAAGAACTTACAAATTTTGACTTCCAGTGAGAATTCATGGCAAACTAGACATCCCTGAAGGAGCGGGGAAGGTATTGTGGTGGAGATTGGTGGCCAGATGGAAAATTCTGGCCAGCAAAGTCTCTCTGGAAAGAAGAAATATCATGAGATTGCCCACTTGCACTCCAGACAGCTGTTCCTTGTGAGTAGAGTGCAGGAGCTGAGGTTTTTGTGGTCGAATTGTGAGTTGAACAGCTGGGAGTTGAGGGATTACAATCAAGCTCACAGCCATAATGCAGCCGATATAGACATAAGGTTCACCAAGCCTCATTTCTTAATCACTTTCAGAAATTGCTTTTTAACTGCTTTTCAACTATTAGGAACCTTTGGATTAACAAGTTTTATAGCACCAAGTGAGTTTCCTTCAATCCTTAGTGAAAGAAACTTTAAATACTAGTTTAAGGACTTTAAAAAAATCTATTTTTTTTGTAATAAAGAGCAAAAGGGTGATTAGAACATTGGTTTTGGAAAGTTACAAAGGACTAAGGGTCCAGATGGATTTGAAATAAGATTTTGGAATTAATTATAAGAATCCTTCCTATGGGAAAATGCTGTTGTTTTGAATTCTTAAAAAAAAAAAGATAGGATGGGACTTTGAAGGTTGGACACTAGAGGGAACCAGAAGGAACTAAAGATTACAATTAAAGGAGAAATATACTTAACTTTGATTTATGAATACAGAATGGAGCAAAATACTTTAACATTCAATTCAATTCAATTGATTTTATTATGGTCACTGACCAGTACAAGATACAATTCTATAAAAGTATGCACATTAGCCATTAGCCATAAAATATGAGCCATCTAAATTAAAATAATTTTAAATATGAGTTTACAAGTTCCAATTAGGTGTTAAAATACATTTGGATCACAATGTAAGTGAGCCCCTTGATCAAGTTTAAAAACAATCTTATTAATTTGCATTATCATGACTAATATTCTATCAAGTATAAGTGTCTATAAAAATATATATAAAATATTAAAAGGAGTGATAAAAAGAGTAAAATATCATATATAAAATATGTTATATAGACCACAAAGTTATTACAAGGGATACATTACTACATTTTTCCAATCATAATCTGACGTATCTTCATAGCAGCTGCACAGAATCTGGCTACTTGAGCCGTGACAGTTGGATATTCATCTATAAGTAACATTTGCATACAATCTATATCTTTCCATCTAGGGCATTTACTAATCAAAGGTAATATTAGTTTACTCCTGAGCTCTTTATAAAAAGGACAATGGAGAAGCACATGGTCTGTAGTTTCTATCTCTCCATTGTTACAAGGGCACCGCCTTGCAGCTATTGAGATTTTTTTGTATCTGCCTTCCAAGATTGCAGAAGGGAGTGCATGGCTTTGAGCTAGGGAGAAAGCTTTCCGCTGGCTAGGAATTTCAAGTTGAGAAAGGTATTTAGCGGTATTGACAATATATTTATTATGCTCTGAAGATAGAAAATGAGGGGCCTTCTGTAAGTCCATTTGTCTCTCTATATCCTTTATCCTTTGCTTCAGAATCAATTTTGCCTGTTCGTAATCCATCCTAAGAATTGAATTTGTAGAAAATCCTAGCTTTGTGAGGCTAAATTCAATGTCCTTTAACCAAGAGGATTGGAAGTAATCTTGAAAAATGGGTGGTGCTAAACCTTGGGGATAATGCTTGAGTTTTAGCCAAAGGTTCAGGGAGGCTAGACACACTCTTGCCTCGACTTTTATCATGCCGACTTCCGATCGAAGTTGAGCGTTTGTCACACATTTGGGCATTTGGAATACTGCTCTAATAAATTTGGACTGCACTCTTTCCAGAGGTGTAATGCTTAAAATCGGAGCACCAACGCAGGACCCGTAAAGGAGCTGGGCTAATGACTTCACCTGGAAGAGCTTAAGAGCTGCTGGAATATAGTGCCCGCCTTTGCTTCGGAAAAACTTTAGAATGGCATTGGCTGATTTTTGTCCAGAATCAGCTGCATACTCAAAGTGAGGTTTCCTAGATCCAATGGCATGCACAACTACCCCTAGGTATTTGAAGCTTGACACTTGCTCTATTCCGTGCCCATTTATTTGCCAGGAGCGAAGTTTCGGCCTTTTAGGAAAGGTCATTATCTTTGTTTTCTGATAATTTATTTCTAACTGATTATTAATACAATATTGGGCCAAGGATCTCAAAGCTCTCTTGAGACCTATAGGAGTCCTGGAGAGTATGACCACATCGTCTGCATACAGCAGCAGGGCAATACTTAAGTCCCCTAATTTAGGAGGATGAAAGTCTAGGTGACTTAGGCATCTTACCATATCATAAATGTAAAAGTTAAAAAGAAGGGGAGCCAAAATGCAACCCTGTTTCACCCCCTTTTGTACTTTAATCAGCTTGGACAGTGACCCAGATCTATTGCACCTGACCTTCAAGGCTATATCTGAGTGTAGGGCACGTATTAGGTAGAGAAGCCTGCTATCTATTGAGGCGGCTTCCAACTTCTCCCACAGCTTAGGCCTAGATATAGAATCAAAAGCTCCCTTTAAGTCTATGTAAGCAGCATACAATGATGTTATCTTGTTGGAACAATATTTTTCAATCAAGTGTTGAAGAATCAGGCATTGTTCAATAGTTCCTCTGCCCTCTCTAAAGCCAGCTTGTTCGTCCGCTGTAAGATTTCTCTGGTCCAGCCAGTCTTTTAGTTTTCCTTGCAAATGTCTAGCATATAGCTTACTAATTATATTCAGTAGACTAATAGGTTGGTAATTGGCAGGATCATTTATCTTCCCTTTTTAAAAAATCGGGACTATAATAGCCAGGCCCCAATCCTCTGGGATTCTCCCCGAATTATCAATATAGGTAAAAAGTGATGCTAAAATTGGGGACCACCATTCAACATTATTCTTTAATACTTCCGCTGAAATAAAATCCATTCCTGGAGCCTTCCCTTTTCTAAGTTGTCCAATAAGAAATTTGATTTCAGCCACTGAGACTGAGGGCCACTCGATTAGACCTTCGTTCATTTGTGTCAACATAGCATTGTTAGGATCCTCATACATTTTCTGGAAATGGTATTCCCACACCTCTGGTGAAATGTGAGAGTCTAGAATAGTAGATGATCTGACAGTCTGATTGGATAATAGTTGCCAAAAAAGAGAGGTGTTCTTCAGTTTGGCAGCTTCAATAAGACGTTTCCATGTGGTTTTCATATCCTGCTTCTTCTTATCAGCCACCAATCTCTTATACTGTTTTTTTGCTAGCAAGGGGGTGTTCAAGAGATTTTGTATTTGTGTTGTTAATAGACTCTGTCTCAGATTTATATAAGTGATAAGCTGCAGTGAGGGCTTTCTTAGCTTCAACACATTCTTTGTCGAACCATGTCTTAGAGAGAGTCACAACCCTTTTGCTGTCAGGGTTAGTAATGGGAGTCAATACCGGTTGTAATTTTTGTATTAAATTTTTATACAAAATCAATGGGTCTTGTGAGGTATTGGGAGACATAAACAATGATCAAATTGTTTGTAAATCATCCTCTGCCAATGTCTTCCTCACCCTTTGATCAAGTTGTAAGGTCCATCTGGCACGACAACTTATTTGTCCTGCTGGTACAATGACAGGGGTAAAATATGTCTCCAGCCGCAGCTGACTAGTAGGTATCTTCAAATGTAGACATAAGGGAAGATGGTCATTTTCTAGATGCGGAAGCACCTTAAAGGACTCCACTGAATGTAATGGATTAATAGAGGCTAGCATATAATCAATAGTACTTTTCCTCATTCAGAAAATACAGAATACAGAATGGAGCAAAATACTTTAACATTGGATGTATCGAAGGATATTTGTGAACAATGAACCCAGAAGTTAATTTTAAGAGTGTTTGCTTCTATAGATAAACTGTACTTAGAAGATGTTATAGAAGTGGAACAAGTTTTACCAGACAAGACTGAAAGTGGATTTAAAAATGACAGGCTACAAGAATGATATGGAAAAAGATGCTACACTGGATTTACAAATGAAACTGGTTGATGTCTTAATAATTAAAAGGGATATACAAATAATGAATGAAAAGGGTGACTTGGATAACTTTCCTATATTGGATTGACAAAAGAGACTTGTTAAAGTTTTGAAGGACTTAGTGAGAAGGGAGAAAGAAAAAAATGAAAAGAAATCAAGTTCGAGGACATTACTTGAAGGGATTAAAGCTCAAGATAGTTAAAAGTAAAAGGAAGGAATATAAAGTTGGTTTATTTGATCAAGGTTAAAATATATATGTTGTGATCTCTGGTAATCCTTAATGGACTTTTGCTGATCAGGACTGAATGATGAGGCTTTAAGGATTAGTTAAAGATAAGAGATGGGATATGGGAAGAAGAGATGTTTTGTTGTATTTTAATAGAAGGTGGTAAATTACTAAAACTGTTTATACTTGTGATAAAGGGGAAAGTCATTTCTTTATAAATTTCTTTTTCTTTACTATATTATTTTTTCTTTCTTTTCTATTTTTTCTTTCTTTTCTATTTTTTTTCTTTTCTTTTTTAGTTTGTATTAGTTTGTATCTTTTTAGTTGTAAAGTTTAATAAAATTACTATAAAAAAGAACTTACAAGTTTTCACTTATTATAAAAGTTCAGTTGGTCTAGAAAAGGTACTAGCTCTATGGATCTACAACTTTTTATTTATTTATTTTTTATTTTTGTTTGCTTTTCTACATACTTCTTGTAGGAACTATTACCAGTATGATAAAAGGATTGCTCTTCCAGGTACTCAGAAACAAGAGCAAACTGAACAAGAATAGAAATAATAATAAACATACTAATCCCAAGTGCCATTTATCTAACCAATAAATTTGGCTAGATTTTAATTAGTACTTAGCAACCATTTAATAAATATGGTCTCAAACCATCATCTATCATGCTATATTGTTAAAATATTTTATTTGAAACAAGCAAAGTTTTTTTTTTAACCATACAACAGTCATACCTTCAATTTCCAATAACAGCAGAACCAAGTGCATGCAGCTTAGAAATATGGATAATTTGATTTCTACCTCAAAGAGTCTTTACTCACTTTAAACAATTATACTAAATGGCAGCAAAGAGTTAAGAGTTTTCTGGATTACCTCCTGCTATCTAGTGATCCTCTGAATTTTTACAGCATAGATCTGGTAGCCCTACAACCTCTGTCTGTGCTCTTTTCTAATAGAAAGTTTGGATATAAATTAAGGAAGCAAACAAATATAAGATGTGAAAAGAGAGCAGATAGTAGCCAGTAGTTATTACAAAGCAGTAGTTAAGTGTGACACAGATATTCTTGTATTGACGCATGGATGCATTGATACAAAAGAAACCCTGGTTTTTGTTTAATGGGTGAGAAATGGTATTAAAAAGAATGTTAGCTGAACTGTTACACCTTTTGGGGAGGTATCAAGGATGTCCACCTTGAGATCAGTGGCAGAATGATCTCAAGAGTTAAAATGTTCTCCTGATGGTTCAGGGTATAATTATTTTGGATTGCTCAAAAACATTTAGACCCTTCCCCAACTTGTCTCTAAATTGTAACAATATTCTATGACAAGATTGATGAAAAACAGCTGGTCAGAATACAACACTTTTAGGTATGAATAGGAGATGAAAAATAGCTTAATGAGGAATGTGTGGAATGGGTGTGTAGTGCTAAAGAGCTTCTCCATTCTATACCTTGCCATTTTATTTGCTGCTTTTTTCCTCTGCTGTTTCTCTTGCTATCTTTTCCACATTGGGAACCTTTCTGAAATAAGGGAGCTACAAGGTACTTTCTGGTAACAATCTGATAACTGATAACCTCTCTGTTTACATTAGTTGGGAAAATCATGTTGATGTGTACCTCTAATTAGTCATGCTTGAACTGAGAAATGTATTCAAGGGTCAACTGTGTTCAAGTTCTGATTCCGTTAAACTATGTGGTTGTTGCACTCTGTATTGTTCCCTTCTGGGGTGACAAAGATCCTGAGAGGGAAGGAAATGAATTTATAAGCTATATCCCCCATGTTTATGAAACTGAAGTAGGCAAGATGGGTTAGTGATACATTTGAGTGTTTTTAGCTTTGAACTGTAGCTGACAAGTGGTGTTCTGTTTTCCTTCAGGATGTCTGTCTTGTAGTAGATTATTCCTAGGAACCAGGGTGGCTCTATTAATTTGTTCTTAAGCTTGTTTGAAATGATATTGTAACTTGAGAAATCTGCAATAGTAGAGTTGGCATTGAAAACAACAAACTCAGTGCAGTTCTGTTTTTCTTTTTTCTTTTGTGCCTGTAAAATAAGAAAAATAAATGATATAATGTGATTTCCTGTAATCCCCCATTCTCCATCCCATAATATGGGTTAGAAAGAAAGAAATGAATGACATCATAAATATTATGAAGAAAAAAAAGGGGAACAGATTGCAGAATTGCTTTTGTGTGTCTGTGTGTGTCCATTATAGCTTTGCTTGTTTTTTAACCTGTGATCAAAAAGAATAGTGATCTGTAAGCTTCAAGACTGATTCCTGAGTTTATCAATAGGCTCACTTTGAATGGATACTAAATTCTGCAAAACCCATCCTCATCCTAAGATTCTCTCTGCTTCACCCTGAGATGTACTAGTCTTTTGGTAAAATGATGTTTCTCCAACTCCTGAAACACTATTCTGTGTTCCATTAAATAACCAAAATCAATTCAATAGACTCAAGGCTGAGTGAGAATAAAAATGATGAAGGATCTGTAGACCAATGGTCTTGGGAGGGAGAGAAGCACACTGCAGTATTGCTGGAAAAAGAACAAAATGAATTTGTTTTCACGAGAGGTGCATATATTTTCTACTGTATGTGTTTGTACTGAGAACATGTGACTAGAAGGACCATCTTATCAATCTGTAAGTTGCCCTCTGTGAGAAACTTGAACAAACAACAATTTTATATCAGGCAGTATCTTATGTTGTATCTTGAAAGCATATAGCATTTGGAATTCATAGGAAACTGAAAACACTTCCTTGCAAATACATTTGCAGACATTAAATAACATAACAAGCTATTTTCTGGAGTATACCAGCTTTATGAAAGAGGTAGAAACAGGTGCCTTGAAAACCACTAAGCAGCCTGTCACAACTGTTTTTCTTGTTTAAAAAATACTTTTTTCATAAAAAAAAGGAAAGGAAAGGAAAGGAAAGGAAAGGAAAGGAAAGGAAAGGAAAGGAAAGGAAAGGAAAGGAAAGGAAAGGAAAGGAAAGGAAAGGAAAGGAGGCATGTTACAAAGCAAATCACTAGCCTCTGTATGTTCAGTTATGCCTCTAGAATGTATATAGACCCCTGTTAAACTCCACAAGACAGGCACAAATTAGGCTGATGCTCTCCAGAGATTTGGACAAACACCATAATAATAAGTCTTTATCATAGTTCAAAAAATGTTACCTTTAAAGACTTTTGACTGCCTCTGGGCAAGTTTGAGGTGGATGTACCATGATATCCATATCCTACAATATCTCACTTTAAATCCACCATGTTTTTTTCAGGCACTTCAGCCTGTGTAACAAAGCCTTATCCTTCCTTTTCTTACTCTGACTCAATGATTGTTGCTTGTTTACATTCTCTGCATTCCAGGTCTGAGATTACTTGCCACTATAGAACCCTAACAATCCAGAGGCATTTGCAGAAAAACAAAATGATGGGTTACTGCAACCCAGGTTGTCCAAATCTTAATGACATGTGAAAACCATTGCCAACCAGCACTCTGATTATTTTGCAACTAATTTTTTTTTTTTCCCCCTACAAATGTGCAAATCTTTTAGCTGGCACTTCACTTCAGTAAAGTTCAGAACATGGTTGTCATGGTGCTTCACTAGTGTGTCATTCCTTAAACCTTTGTAGAGGCAGAGTCAGTTGTGTTTGTCAGGTGTTTCACTGCATTTCACTGCACTGACTCAGAACTATGAACCTTGGCTATATGCCTCAGTGAGATGAAACACTTCATCATGAAGGAACAACTGTGATCTGTACAGACCTATAGTTTTCCCTTTTTCCTGGGCTGAGGGAACACAGGTTCAATGTACATTTCCACCAGCATAGCAGTGATACAGCTCTCTCCCACCTAGTTGATGGAAATAACTTATAAAAATGATTTGTAATAGTTATCCCTTCTATTAGTTTAAATTATACTTAGCTATCTGAGTTATTGCTATCATTTTTTTTATTATTTTGTGATCATGAATTACATATGTTAAAGAATGTATGAGGAAGCAATCTTTATTCTGAACTTATAGTTGATGAATTTTATTTTGTTTTAGCACTGAGAATGAGAAAAAGAGAGAGTGAGAATGTGAATGTATCCATTTTCCACAAAATTAACGTATCTATCTATCCATCCATCCATCCATCCATCCATCTATCTATCTATCTATCATCAAATTTATATAGCTGCCCATCTCACAAAATGTGACTCTGGCAGCATACAACAATTAAGACAATAAATAGATATTTAAAAAATAAAACTATTATGAACTTCTTGGTCATCGGTTTTCTAAACTAATCTCTAAACTAAATTTAGTAAACTAATTTCATATCATTGTAAAAAAAAAGCATTTGTTTATAATCTCAGTAAGAAATCTATTACTAGTATCATAACAAGTGTTAGAGTTAACTGGTCATAAGAAAAGGAGGTTTCTTTAGTACCTACATTCTTAATTAACATGGCAGAAGAAGCAGACAAACTTGTCTTCCCCACTAAAAACATGTCCAGTTTCCTGTTTACCTTTCAGCAGGGCTGGGAAGAATGAACATCCTAAATTCCTCCAACCTATTCTCATTGGCATGTCCTCAAGTTCATCTTTATTGCCTTCTCTGAACCTTTCCTAACATGTCAGTAATTTCTTGGAAATAAGGTACTGAGAATCATGCACAGTACTCCAGGTATGGTCTCACCAGTGCCAAGCAGAGATGAATAATAACTTGAAACAATGCTTCCTTTAATACTGCCCAGAACTGTGTTAGTACTTCAGTCACTTGTTTAACAATACTGATTCACATTTGGCTTGTTGTCAATGATAACACCCAAGTTCTTCTCAGATGTAGGGTTTCCAAGCCTTGAGTCTTCCACCTGGTATGTGTCTTTGACTTTTTTTTTTCTCTCCAAATGTAATATCTTACATTTCTCTCTGTTAAAAGACATCATGTTCTTCTCAGCCCAGTCTGTCCATATTGCCGTATCCAAATTTGATTGCAGTTTCCTTTTATCATGCTGGGAGTTGGATAGACTCCCAGACAATTTTGTGTTTTCTGTAAATCTGATCAGCAATCCCATCATCCAGGCCATTAATAAAAAATGTTGAATAATACTACACCCATGACCCCATTGAGTCATTCCCTGTGGAACCCCATTGAGTCATCCACTGCTCTCCAACTCAATAAATAACTCCTTTAGTGCTGACTCTCTGAGTGTGGCTAGCTAGCCAATTGTGGACTTAAGTTACTGCAGTGCTATCCAAGCCATACATTGATTGCTTGTCAATGAGAATGTCGTGTGGAACTTTATCAAACGTTTTTTAATCATGCCCACAGGCAGTAAAGTTCATCTCTTGGAAAATCCAGTCCACTTCTTCAGAGTTCACAGGTGTAAATGAATCCTGGATGACCTTGAAAATCTCCCATTTTGTCTCATTGGATTCTGTCCAGATGGTCCAAATATGAGTGATTTTGTCCAGAAGGTGCTCAGCAAAAAGGCCACAGTGTCCTGTAGGAAGTTCCTCTGTATGTTTGATTGCATTTGTACCTTGTTTTTTGCCTGCAACACTCTAGGTCTTGCTTCGGACATTTCATCTTCTGGAGCTTCTCAGTAAACCAAGGTGTCCTGAATTGACATACAGAAAAGATCGCTCAGGAGTGATCCTGTTCAAACTTTAGCTACCTCTATATTCTAGAGGTTACATAAGCAGCTAACTGAATTGCCCCAATATTTCTGTAAAAAGTCATAAGAGATCCATGAGGAATCTGGGTCCTCCCTGCAGAAATTCAAGGTGCCAACCAATCTCATGGTGACCAGAGGTGATTGACCAGGATAACAATTCCCTCCATTATCTCATGCCAGGGCTTTCAACAATCCGGTAATCTGAGTTAAGATAACTACCACTCATACCAAACATTGCAACCCCGTCCACTTTGTTCTTCCTACAAAGATGGCCAGTGCAATTTTTCTTTCCTAAAGGAAGCTGTTTTCATTGTCACAATGATGATAATAAGGCAAACTTCCATCAGTTTTGCATTCCATTTAACCTGCTTTCTTCTTTAGCTCACACTCTCTGCTTCTTCATTTCCACTGTAACTGTCCTCACCATCTCTTTCTATTGATATTCTCTTTCTATTGATATTCTCCTTGTAACTCTCCTCAACATTTCATTGCCTCACTTTCTACCATCAGACATGTTATCTGCCATGCAACCTCAGCATTCTCTTCTCAGGCATCCTGGTTTATTCTGTCATGTATCCCAAACTCCTGTACCCACCATGCATAATCCAAAGCCTCTAGGTGTTGATTAACTATTATTTGTCAGAACTACTAATGTCATTAGGAACTAGGTGTTAATATTCTAAAATAGAGACCCTGACCACCACCACCATCCTGTTGTTGTTTTTTTAATGTATCAGTCCTTTTTTGTTTCCTTTGGCTATATTTAATAGGGGTGTGCAATATGCTTTGTGCCACAAAGGTAAACCATACTTCTTGAGGTGATTTGTCTTGTTGAAGGTATGATGTCTGGCACTACCAGTTACTATAAAGAAGCTTCTTTGTATGGATGTAGGTGAAATAGCCACATTGCTTTGCTTTTAGAAATTGGGGCAGTGTGTGAGTGTTACAGTGCTTCATGAAACAATTCCATGAAAGGGTGCTTCATCTGAACCCTTAGCAAAGTAAGGCAAACCTTCAAAACTTTGCAGAACTTTACTATTTAATATCCAACATCTTGTTAATTCTTTGAGTTGTGCAAAAAAAAAAAAAACATAACTATGTTCATTTTTCAACTGTTCCTATTGCCAATTCATAGAAGTAATAATTCTTATCAAGTCCATGTTAGGATATCCTTAGGTAAAATATAGTAACAAGAGTGGGAAACCTGAAATTTAGTACTGCATAAAGCCTATATACTAATTTAGCTTTCTGTAAGAGGTCACTTCAGAACTTTCCTAAGATGTGAGCAAATTTGGCTGCAGTCCCACCCATTTGTTTCAATGCTGCCATCCATATAACATGAAGATGTTAGTCATGGATTTTCTTTATTGGCAGGTATGAACCATAAGAAACAGCTTTCCCATTCTTGCAGATTGTCTGGTTTCATGTAAGGTACTTTATGTTCTCTGCTGGGGTTCCAGCAATTTCTTTCACAGGTAAGAAAACATTGGTTTCTTTCAGAGTGGTAATTAATTTGGCTCTTACTTTCTGTTCATTCTTTCTTGTTATTCTTTTTTCTCCCCATTTACATATAGATCTTTGCTTCAATGGTGGTTTGAAATATATGCACCCTTCCCAAATATTTAAAAATAAAAACAAAGAATGACTGTTGAATAAAATCATGGTAACATTTGATCTCTCAGATCCAACATGTGTAAATGCCAAATAAAATATGACATCTGCTTCACCATGTGTTAGGTGGCACGACAATAATTTTCTGAAGTGATGTTTATATCTAAAAAAATATGACTGCATAATATTCCTTTCATGCTTTCTGAGCCATTTCTACAATAGCTATTTACAGTGTCATCCAGTCAGCACTGTGAAGATTTATTCCTAATGAAGATGCTTTATATTGTCATGCCAATGACTAGATGACTCTATATGTGCTACATATTTTCAATATTTCTGGACTTCCAGCCTTATGCTGTAATACTGTGCCAAAGTTATATATGTTAGACTTAAGGAATGCAATAAAAAGGCATTGTATTCCTTTGGCATTTTGCAGAGAAGATGTATTTCTCTGTTGCACAGCATTTTCACAAAAAAGTCATCTCAGATTTGATTTCAGCCCCATTATTGAGTTCATGGAAGTGATGTTTCTGGTGAGAGCTCAGCCAAGCTGTTCCACTGCTTTCAAAGAGTTGGGGGAGAAAAATAGCAAAAGAAGCCATCAGATCACTTCATCATTTAAACTGTAAGTAGCTTACCATTCAAACTTTAGTTCCTCACTCCATCCAAATCCATTCCTCTCTAATAAAGGAGATAAATCTAGGGAGATCAATTGTATATTATGAGATCAAGCAAAAAATAAGCATGGCTTTCTTGTAAAATATGGAAAACATAAATTTTCAGAGTCCCCCTGTTCAGGGGGAGATGGGTGGTGATAGAAATTTGAACAATAAATAAACAAATATTTAGTTTTATGGTATGTACCCCTAACATTAAAAGGGTTTATGACAGTATAATCAGATTTATAAACCAGGAATACCTTGGGCAAAATGCTGCAGAATAAATGCAATGCACAGCAGTGATTCATTGACATTTAGTTTAGGTTTGCAAGCCTATATCCACTGACCTGGAAGAAATACCCACTGAAATCAGTGGTGCCAACATCCCAGTAGACAGATTGCTCTGTCATTTTCTATGCCTTTAATTGTGGAAAAGCAAACAGTTAAGCCAAATGTATATATACTTTGAAAATTGTTGCTATTATGAAAAACCTGTAACTGCTTTTGCAGCAAACTATCCCAGACATGAAATGCCATTCTCAAGTAGAAATGTTTGCCAAAAATATAAACCTGCAGTGAGATCCATGTAGTAATCAGTGATATTATGCTCGATAAGCACTCTGTGGTAAGTGTGTATGAGAACGGAAAACCTGTTGTTGTTTATTCGTTTAGTCGCTTCCGACTCTTCGTGACTTCATGGACCAGCCCACGCCAGAGCTTCCTGTCGGTCGTCAACATCCCCAGCTCCCCCAGGGACGAGTCCGTCACCTCTAGAATATCATCCATCCACCTTGCCCTTGGTCGGCCCCTCTTCCTTTTGCCCTCCACTCTCCCTAGCATCAGCATCTTCTCCAGGGTGTCCTGTCTTCTCATTATGTGGCCAAAGTATTTCAGTTTTGCCTTTAATATCATTCCCTCAAGTGAGCAGTCTGGCTTTATTTCCTGGAGGATGGACTGGTTTGATCTTCTGGCAGTCCAAGGCACTCTCAGAATTTTCCTCCAACACCACAGTTCAAAAGCATCGATCTTCCTTCGCTCACCCTTCCTTATGGTCCAGCTCTCGCAGCCATATGTTACTACAGGGAACACCATTGCTTTAACTATGCGGGCCTTTGTTGTCAGTGTGATGTCTCTGCTCTTAACTATTTTATCGAGATTTGTCATTGCTCTTCTCCCAAGGATTAAGCGTCTTCTGATTTCCTGACTGCAGTCAGCATCTGCAGTAATCTTTGCACCTAGGAATACAAAGTCTTTCACTGCTTCTACATTTTCTCCCTCTATTTGCCAGTTATCAATCAAGCTGGTTGCCATAATCTTGGTTTTTTTGAGGTTTAGCTGCAAACCAGCTTTTGCACTTTCTTCTTTCACCTTCATCATAAGGCTCCTCAGTTCCTCTTCACTTTCAGCCATCAAAGTGGTATCATCTGCATATCTGAGATTGTTAATGTTTCTTCCAGATATTTTAACTCCAGCCTTGGATTCCTCAAGGCCAGCTTGTCACATGATGTGTTCTGCATACAAGTTGAATAGGTAGGGTGAGAGTAGACAGCCCTGCCGTACTCCTTTCCCAATCTTAAACCAGTCCGTTGTTCCGTGGTCTGTTCTTACTGTTGCTACTTGGTTGCTATACAGATTCTTCAGGAGGCATACAAGATGACTTGGTATCCCCATACCACTAAGAACTTGCCACAATTTGTTATGGTCCACACAGTCAAAGGCTTTAGAATAGTCAATAAAACAGAAATAGATGTTTTTCTGAAACTCCCTGGCTTTTTCCATTATCCAGCGGATATTGGCAATTTGGTCTCTAGTTCCTCTGCCTTTTCGAAACCCAGCCTGTACATCTGGCAATTCTCGCTCCATGAACTGCTGAAGTCTACCTTGCAGGATCTTGAGCATTACCTTACTGGCATGTGAAATGAGTGCCACTGTTCGATAGTTTGAACATTCTTTAGTGTTTCCCTTTTTTGGTATGGAGATATAAGTTGATTTTTTCCAATCTGATGGCCATTCTTGTGTTTTCCAAATTTGCTGGCATATAGCATGCATTACCTTGACAGCATCATCTTGCAAGATTTTGAACAGTTCAGCTGGGATGCCATCGTCTCCTGCTGCCTTGTTATTAGCAATGCTTCTTAAGGCCCACTCAACCTCACTCTTCAGGATGTCTGGCTCTAGCTCACTGACCACACCGTCAAAGCTATCCCCGATATTGTTATCCTTCCTATACAGGTCTTCTGTATATTCTTGCCACCTTTTCTTGATCTCTTCTTCTTCTGTTAGGTCCTTGCCATCTTTGTTTTTGATCATGCCCATTTTTGCCTGGAATTTACCTCCAATGTTTCTAATTTTCTGGAAGAGGTCTCTTGTCCTTCCTATTCTATTGTCTTCTTCCACTTCCGCGCATTGCTTGTTTAAAAATAATTCCTTATCTCTTCTGGCTAACCTCTGGAATTTTGCATTTAATTGGGCATATCTCCCCCTATCGCTGTTGCCTTTTGCTTTCCTTCTTTCTTGGGCTACTTCTAGTGTCTCAGCAGACAGCCATTTTGCCTTCTTGGTTTTCTCTTTCTTTGGGATGTATTTTGTTGCTGCCTCCTGAACAATGCTGCCAACTTCTGTCCAGAGTTCTTCCGGGACCCTATCTACTAAGTCCAGTCCCTTAAATCTATTCTTCACCTCCACTGCATATTCCTGAGGAATATTCATGAGCTCATATCTAGCTGATCTTTGGGTCTTCCCTAATCTCTTTAGTCTGATCCTAAATTGTGCAAGAAGAAGTTCATGGCCTGAACTACAGTCAGCTCCAGGCCTAGTTTTTACCGACTGTACAGATGTCCGCCACCTTTGGCTGCAAAGGATGTAATCAATCTGATTTCGGTGTTGTCCATCTGGTGAAGTCCATGTGTAAAGCCGTCTCTTAGGTTGTTGGAAGAGAGTGTTTGTTATGCAGAGTGAATTGTCTTGGCAAAATTCTATCAGCCTATGTCCTGCTTCGTTTTGTTCTCCCAGGCCATACTTACCTGTAATTCGAGGTGTCATTTGACTGCCCACCTTAGCATTCCAGTCTCCTGTGATGAAAATAACATCTCTTTTAGGCGTGTTGTCCAGTAGGTGCTGCAGATCCTCATAGAACTGCTCTACTTCAGCTTCTTCAGCATTTGTGGTTGGGGCGTATATTTGGATCACTGTGATGTTAGATGGCTTGCCCTGAATTCGAATTGAGATCATTCTGTCGTTTTTGGGGTTGTATCCAAGCACTGCTTTAGCCACTTTACTATTAATTATGAAGGCTACTCCATTTCTTCTGTGGTCCTCTTGTCCACAGTAGTAGATCTGGTGGTCATTTGATGTGAAGTGGCCCATTCCAGTCCATTTCAGTTCACTGACGTGCAGAATGTCTATCTTTAATCTTGACATCTCACCAATAACTACATCCAATTTGCCCTGGCTCATAGATCTTACATTCCAGGTTCCAATGGTGTGTTGATCCTTAGAACATCGGATTCGCCGTTCACCACCAGCACCGTCGGCCGCTAACCGTCCTTTCGGCTTTGAGCTAGCTGCGTCATCACGACTGGGGCTAGTTGAGCTCATCCTCTGTTCCTCCCCAGTAGCATTTTGACCATCTTCCGACCTGGGGGTCTCATCTTCCGATGGTATACCGACATATCTCTGGTTGTACTGATCCATTTAGTTTTCACGGCAAGAATACTGGGGTGGGTTGCCATTACCTTCCCCAGGGATCGCATTTAGTCTGACCTCTCTGTCATGACCTTCCCGTCTTGGGTGGCCCTTCACGGTTTAGCTCATGGCATCATTGCGGTGCTCAAGCTCCAGCACCACGACAAGGTAACGATCCTTTGCGGAGACGGAAAACCTACATGGGTCCAAATTCACAGCCATCCACAAGTCAGCTACAGTAGGAATAACATTGATGCAAGATTTCTCACAGTCTTCTCCTGAAGAGCTGTTAAGATAACTTTTAAACCTTATCTGTAGTAAGGCACAATGTCAAACAAATGATGACATGTGTATGGTGTCATCATGACACAAACCTTGTCCTTACATATTTGCATCCCAATATACAGTGTGACACAAATATATCAGTCACAGGGTTCGCATGGGGACATCATGATGCATGATTAGTTGCTGCCTATACCCTTCACTGATGCCTGTTTTTAGCTGAAGCACAGAGTCCCCATTAAATGAAGGCTTCTGATCCATGTTCTACATTTCAGTCTATCTAGTTCCACCTGGATCTGAAATGGAAGATTATTATATTATGAAGACTTTTAGGCTATATGATTTATTTCAGGTGACAAATTTCTGTGGTACCATTAAAAAGCAGGATATTAGTATCATCATCGTCATTATCATCAAAATTATATCTTTATCTTCATGTATCATTAATGTTTATTCAGATAATGGAAGGAAATGTCTATTGTGTTTGTAACATTGTCTAAATGCAATATTGCACTTTTATTGCAAATTAGAATTTCATGATGTAATTATGACTTGTTTCTTAAACATAAAGGAATAAAACAATTAATTGGGCCTCTGTACTCAAGAGAATTTAATGATGCTGCTAGTAAAATAAGTAGATACAATTTTTCAAAACAATTTATTTGTCCAGGAAAATATATGCATACAGAACATACACTTTAGTTCACAGCAATTACAGAAGCTTTGGGAACATAGTACAAAATCAATCCTATTAATAAAGTGATGACATATGAATTAGTGGTAGTATGACATTTTAATTTATTTGCCTCTATATATTACAATGAATGTTCCTCCATGGTAGGTGATACACTAAATGAAAGATTAAAAAAAAAAGTAGAAAGGAAACTGAAATGAACGCTTTATAAAAGTTGAAAAAGTTGAAAAGCTTTTACCAAAGCAGAAATGACTGATGTGTAAAAAAAGGAAAGTGAAGTGTTTATAGAACAATGGGATGTAGCAAAAAGAGATTCTAAGGCTATTTCATTTTGTCTGAATGAAAGATATGCAGTATGCCCTAATCCAGGAACAGAGCTTTCTGACTGAAAGTAGGCCTCCATAAATGTTGCACATTTGAACATCCATTTTAGCTACTTTCTAATATTTACAGAGTTTCCATTAAACTGGATCGTGAAAATGTCTTTATTGTTATACATGGCTAGCTACCCACGACAAGCTACTCACATTAAGTCTGACATTAGCATTAAATTACATCCCCTATTTTTCTGGGTAGAAGAAAGATTGCTTAGAGAAAACTGAAGGCCTATCTTCCAAAGATCTACCAGTAACACCCGTATTTTCTGGCATTTGTCCACAGTAAATTAGTCCTCTTTCTCCTTCCTGGGTTTTGAAGTTGTCCTATCAAATATTGTTAGCATGAGTCATGGTCCAGCTCTCTTCTCGATTCTAGGAGTGAAGCCTCTGCATGTTCTTGTGTTATATGAATATACATTTGCAAACAGACAAACATTTGTGTTAATCAAAAAACAGCTCCAATGAAAATGTCATCCACTTCAGAAGGCTTCAGCAATGGGCACTGTGTAACAAAAGCTAGACAGTAATTCAAGTATAAAACAGTACAGATGTTCAAAGGGCATAATTATATTTGTTTTCTGAGATGATGCAAGGAAAGGTTATGAGGTGCTTAACAGCTGTTTAATTTCAAATATACTGATTGAGAGTAGAGGAGAGGAGATATTTAGACATTGTCAGTAGTATTAATACTACAACTGTCTTTCCAAAAAGCGGACAAGATGTTTTGTACCCCATCCACTTTGAAAGCTTTTTAATCAGTCACATTCAATAGTTCAATCTGTTTCTCTTACTCATATTTTGAAAAGCTGCTTCTCATGGATTGCCACAGGAACAATTCTGAAAGCCACTTGGGCAGTTTTTAGTTGTATTTTGTACCACATATATTTGCTAGGTCTTTTGGTTACCTTAATGATATTTCCAGCAAACATTATGGATTGTCAAAGCCCTTGAAGGCTTCTCAAAGATTTAACATGCACTGTATGTATCTGTGCAGCTATGTATGTATATGCATATTTAGAAAGAAACACACACACTCCTGTTTCCTGTTCTTAATCTCAGCATGGCTGTGAACTCACAGGATGGTCTAACGTAACTCAATATTCCCTCAGTCCCAAGCTCACATTGACATCAGGACCCATGCGTAAAGATAATTGAGAGTCAATTAATAATCCTTGCTATCTGTTGTATGTTTTAATGCATATGAGTGCATGTGTTAAAAGTTTGGTTTTCAGTGGAATGCTTCTTGTGTGCAAAAAACTTGCACATCAAACTCATGGGTTAGCTATTGTCTTTATATGGACAGGCAAGTGACAGGTATTTGTTCATTCCATGTTGGTTGTTTGATCAGACAAGTTTGATGTCCATGACTACTTACCCTGAAACCATGATGATGGATCTGTAGACCAATGGTCAGCTCCCTTCCTAACTTTCAAGACAGTCCTGTACTTGTGCATTTCATAGCTGTGTGTGATCTGTACCAATTACTGGTTGCTACCTTCTGGGTTCTGGAAAGTGTAACCACTGAGGCCTAGGAGTGAGGCAGCTGTAAACGATAGAAAAATAAACTTGCTCATTTTCTTTTCTAATCTAGTGAGATCTGTAAGACCTTATGGATGTTAAGTCTATTCTCAGGCTTTGACTATGACAAGTATCAATCAGAATTGATTGATTCTGATTGCATATGACAGTAGCTTTAGTTGTAAGTGATTGAATGGGGAATTAGAGGCACTCCTTGCCCCACCCCAAGAGGACACATCCTTCCTTTTGTTACTTGGTAAAAATGGGGAAATAGTTTCTTGTTGTTTCTCCATGCTTTTTGGTGATTGGGCATACAAAATAATCTTGCAAACCTCCTGAATTTTAGTCCTCGGCCTAATACTAGATCAGCTAGTGCTGAACGATGAATAATAAGTAAGAACATTTAACATGGTTCCAATCATTTTCAAGTTTGAGTTCTTCAACCTAGGAAGCAGCTAGTCTGGTGTATGTGTAGTATCCATTCATGCATGTATCCATGCTGCCATGTGCATCAAAACTCTTTGGAAAAAATCAACGTACAAGGTCTTGGCCATGCACATGTCTACCCATAAGCTTGAATATGCATGGAATAAACAATGTCTAACAAGAGAGGAAACAAGGGCCAGGAAACTGGCTGCTATCTCTTCCCATAAGGTTGAGTTTAATAATGCCCCCCTCTGTACAGGGAAGAGTCCTCCTGAAATTCAAACTAGGCAAAAAAAGAAGCACATTAACCATTACTGATAACAAACTAATTTATACTGATGTCTTAAAAACCAGAAGTTCTTTTCTCTCCATGAATTGTGCTGGGGTAAATAAATAAATAAAATTGTAAATAGATAGTCACCAAAGCAAACAAACAACACCCCCCCCCCCAAAGGAATATAACAAAATACTAATTGTTACAATTTGTCCATCAAAAAAAAAAAGCCTAAGATTTAAAATTTGATCAGAATATGGCATGACAATGTGGACAGAACTTCTGAATTATACTTAGGTTCAGGCTGTTCTGGCTTTAAAATGGTAATAAAGGTTTAGCTTATCTGATTTAATCACAGAGACAGTTCCAGGCTTGGATAAGGCGGGTTGCCTATGCACTCCCTCTCTGTGGATAATACACCCAGCATTTTCTCTTCTACATGCTACATTTTGTAGCATGCCATGCATATTTAGGCAACTGCATTACAAGCTATGTGCTATTACAATAAATTTCATTAAAATGTTCTCAACAGGATATTAATGGCTATAATTTGATCATAAGAAAAAGAAAGTTATAAATCAGAATGATACTACCACATTATTTTATTGCAATATTTCTCACTTGAAATCAGCACCCTATGTTTATTCGATTTAGAAATATCGTTTGTTAAGTCTGAATGTTCCCTTGATGTCAATAAACCCAGACTGCTAGACAAATCAAACAGGCTTTTAAACCATTTAAAACCAAGTAATGTAAATTTTCAAGACAAATACATTCAGGGAAATAAAAACAATCACTATGCCTTCTGATTAAGCAGGCTGATACAGATAAAAATGCATCTAAAATGAATTTGGCTTCATCGCATTGCATACAAAATAGCAAAGCAAAGCAATCTTCACTGAATCCCTATGATCTTAAATAGGCAACATCTTTAGTAGTGAGGTTTGTTTCTTTTCTTTTTTTTTAAGCTGCTTATGAGCTGCGGGCTGCAAAGGAATTTACATTAATCAGCACACAGATAATTGACATAATACGTGTAATAGGATGGTTGCAAACTACTATTCCAAATTCTTATACTGCAGTGGCTAAGAATTCAACCTATGTATTGGGAAATTCTTGCCTGTTAACTCCGGTTTGCAATTTGGAGATAATATTTCTATTTCAATCACTTTTATTCCATATATCCTTTTGGAATTCTTAATTCAAGAAGGATAGAGGCACAGCTACGAGGATGGAGCTATTCTAAATAGTTGCCACAAAGTGAAGCAACTTTATTGAACATGACTTGTCTGATACATGTACAGTATATCTCCCTGAAAAGGCCCTCAAGATTTACATGGAAGTTCTAGAATCTGGTTTCCCCTGAAAACTGGTGGTTTGTTCCCTCTCTCCCTCTCTCTCTTTCAACTTTATGAATTAGTTACACGGGTAATCATAGCTAAGAGATTGTGCAATAAAGAAAATGAGGTTAGATTGAACTACAGGGCAAGAAGCTATCATCACTGAGCAACAAGTAAAGTTGATTCATAGTGAAGGCATATCAAAGATCAGACAAGTCATCCAACAAGTCATCCAATTTATTAGAGGGCTTCTCTGAGATTAATCTTCCTCATTCTCTTCCTTCCACTGTTTGAGAGCTGAGAATGTGGCTGAGAATTACCCATTAAAACAACAATAGCTCAGCTATTCAGCGGGTGCTGTCAGATGGCTACATCTAATCCGACCAGATCAAAATCAGAGAATAGCTATTTCATCTTTCCTTCCTTCACTGATTTTGTGATAGGAAGGAGCAGAGGAAAAGCATGGGAAAAATAGAAGTGGAAGATAACTTTTATAAAATTCCAGATGTAAAGCTTCATATGGAAGCAGCAGCCAAAGAATCCTACTATATGATCAAAAGACAATATACAATAAATATATTGTATATACAGTATTTCTGTTTTAATTAATTTTAATGTTGATTTTTATATTTTTAAATGCTTGTTTTTATATATGTACTGTTTTTATTTGATTATTGTAATGCCACCCAGAGTCACTTCTCATGAGATGGGCGGCTATATAAATTTGACTAATAAATAAATAAACCATAAATGTAAACCATAAATAGCTATCCAGCACTGGATAATCAATCAACATATAAATCAAAGGAACATGTTTCTCATCATTTGTCTGAACTAACTGATAAATATGCCAGATTTATATTGTACACGGAATATTTACTCTGGCTGTGGTATAAATATATAGTATAACTTGGGGCACTTTTGAGAAGAATTGCTAAAACAAATGAAAAAGTTACTTAATTTGTTTTAGGCTAGAGATCTCAGATAATTGCATTTATATTCTATATTGTATCTCTGTGTTAAATCTCTGTGTTTCCTTACAAAATAAGAGGAGCTTAATTTTTTTTTCTCATAAAGTAAATCTATCATGCATGTAGTACCATATACCAATTGAGAAAATGTACCCCTTTGTTGGAGTTGCACCTCCCAAGATCAGGAGAGAAGTAGCAGCAGATTCTGAGAGAACAAAACAAGAGAAGGATCCCCGGCACCCTCTCTGTGGGTACAAGCCTCAAACTCATCAACTAAAATCTAGGAAGAGTTTCCTGGCAAGAACAAATACTCTTGAGGGCACCCAAGAGCAAAACCAAATGGGAAGATGGAGGAGAGAAATCACCAACCAGGGAATGGTCCCAGAGGAGAACATGGCTGAGGGATTTGACCTCCCTTATGTTATTTGGAGGATGCTAAATAGGTTGAGGGTTGGAGTGCCTAAGTGTAAGACTAATATGCTCAAGTGGGGATTGCTGACAGATAATAACATGCTGTGTGAACATGGAGAGATACAGAATCCAGCCCACCTGCTTTCCTGCCAATTATTACCAATAGCGTACACTGAAAATGACTTATTTTTGGCCAATAACAAAGCCAAGGAGGTGGTGTCATATTGGTAGCTTAAGGCTTGATCTGGATACAAAAGAAGTAGAAGAACTATAGAACAGAATGGTCTCTGCCAACAGTCATCAATTAGATTGACTGCTCTTTGTAAAAGCAAACAAAGCATATATATTCATTATGTAGTTGATGGGTCATCTTATTCACCCCTTCCCAAGTCATAAACATGTTTGATCAAATCTTGACCACATATACTTGGGACAAATTGTTTTGTTCTCAGCAGTTACTATCCAGTAAGCCTTGTTCTGATTGCAGCCTTAATCTGCAATTGTAAAAGTGCTCTGGGGATTTTTGACGTTACCAACACTAGCCAATAGGTACACTGCATAGCCAGGTTTTCCCCATTACTTCTGAACCTCTTGAAAACACTGCAGAGCTAGAATTAAACCATCCCAAATAAGTTCATTTGATTTATTTGTCTAGCTAGCAAGCTGAAATAGATATTTCAGAAACAGTATTTGTATTTTTGTTGCAAATGGATTCTTTAGATACTTCAGAATGAACAACTTTAGTTTAAGATATATGGGAATTAAAATATTTTAAAATTGTTTGATTTGCTTTAAAATACTTGTTTGTGCTATGGAAGAAATGTCATATAAACAAAGCACAGTCTAAGCAAATTCAGGAACTTTAAGTTTCACAGATTTCAGTGGAAATATTCAATAAGCAGGACTTCAGAACTTCTTTTTTTACTGTCAAGAAAGACTCTCTCTCTCTCTCTCTCTCTCTCTCACACACACACACACACACACACACAGAGTGACAATAAGCCCTCCCTGCACATTGCAGAAGATACTGGAATGACTGTAGGTGACCACGGTTCATATTCTGTAGGGTGTCTAAGCCTATGGAAACTGACAATATGCCTGGGAATTTATAGATTTTTCTCTTGCCTCTTCAGACAGAGATGTTTGACAGCTATTGCTGTTGAAAAGCCCTTTGTAAGTCTCAAGGAAGCTGGTTCCCTATGATACTGTTTCAAAATCATTTGATCTTGCCCATTTTGAAAATGGATGTAGCTCCTCTGAGGGACTGGGAAAATGATGAAATGGCATACCACTGGACTCTTTTTTTAAAAAAAAAAAAAGCCCAGTGAAAAAGTAAGTAGTACAAGGAAACAAAAATAGTAATTTGTGGGGGGTGGGGGGGCAGAACCTACACTTCTGGAGGGTTTCAAAATGGGGACATTCTAAGAATAAGACAACTATTATAATAATTAGGCTGGTAAGAAATACCTGCTGTAATCAAATCTGTAGCAGAAGCTATTCAGGAATAGCAGGAAAAATGCAAGAAATACATTTTAATTTTAAAGGTGGTTGCTGTGCCAGGGGTGGGTGGGGTCAAACCAGTCAGTATGAAGTTTCATGCCTGTCCAAAAGAGGTAGAGCTTGTGGCATGATGTTGCTTTTGACAAAATGATGAAAGAAGCCAGAACTTATGCTTAAATCATGTCTATGAAACAAACAGGCCTTTTGTAAACAGATAGTCACCAATCAACATTCTCATCCATTCTTGGGTCCCTGAATGGTCCAATTGCTTTTTCTGTACTCACCATTCAAAATAGTGCAATTTCCTCCCCAAACTCATTGCTAGTTCTACCATTACCACCAATCACTGGAGCACAACATGCAACTATTACCAGATTTCTGCTTTCATATTCATCCATACCAATCTACAGTAAATGTCACTTATTCCTACTTTCTGATATACATTTGAGCTCTTTCAATTCATAATTAACCCTACACATTCACTTTTCTGCATGTATTCCTCAACACCATTCCGTGGGATCAGATCCTCTTTAGTTGGATCTACTGTCTTTATATCCTTCCCATTTCTATTTCAAGACCCACAGCATATCTATTTTTCTTTCATTCATTTCACTTGGTAATTTATGCTTTTTAGCATGTACTCCTCTTACTTTCCAAGTCCCAATTAATTAAATGCAATAAAACTCTTTAATGTTCAAGTCAGTTGATAAAAGCATGGCTATTTGAAAAGGCCTTTGGATGAGTCTTCCCTCCGGGTTCATATTGTTTACTGCTGGATTTTCATGAAGTTGTTTTTCAGGAATAATTATATTTGTCATTCTAATATGTTGACATCAGTTTCATACAGCTGCTGTTCTGGGGAATGCTTGCTTTATTAAAATATTTATTTATTAAACATATGTATTAAAATATGTTACTAAATATGTTATTTAAAGATATGCTTTGAACAATTGCATGATGTTTTCCTTTTTAAACTACCTTGATTTTAATTATCCTTAATTCATGTATATAATTAATGTATATATTAATTCATATTTAAAATGCATTTTATCCCAAAGCACACCATTCTAAAGGCATCTTGACAGTTTAAGCAAAATATTTGGAAATTTTTGGGTACACAGATGTTCCTGTATATATGTACATTGCTTTTTTATTTATAACCAATTATATATATATATATGTAATTTTTTTCCAGGCTTGCTTCATTTTGTTATATATCACCCAAAGTCATAGGACTGGGTTAGTTAACAAATCAGTAAATAAAGAAATCAGTTCAAAAGGTAGTGAAAAATATGGAATGCCCCAGCCATCAACACCCAAATGTTTTGAATGGCAACTATTTTTAGCCCCAGGCAACATAGCCTAGGGGAAGGAATTGTGTGTCCAAGACTGATAGAACCCATCAGGTTCTTATTCCTGCTTTGAATTTATTTTTTTTGCCTTTGAATCAATCTCAACTCCTGGTGATTACATGGTCAGGTCCTGATGCTTGTGCAGTGCTGTGCAGATCCATGCACTGATGGTGTTACCTCGTCAGGTAATGAAATGTTTGCAAGCAAACAACTAAGCTCAGAGATCACCAAGGACTCCACTGCTATTGTTCAGTTTTGATAGACAACTGTATTGCTTCCATGATTTGGTAGACATTGGGTGTCATTCAGGTAGACACAGGCTTCTATTTTGGAACTTCCAGATGCAGTTAGAGCAGGAGCTGTTATGCTCAAAAATAGCTCTTATGCTTTACCACTCTTGTGCAAATCCAGAAACCCACCAGCACAGTATTACTATGTCCAGTTCTTTAGGGAAAATAACTTAGGGAATAATTAGGGAAATGGCAGTAGACAAGGCTGACTGGGGACATGGAAGAGGGGGGATGTACCTATTGAAATAGCCGAAAAACTCCTCTCTTAATGTCACTCACTACCGATCACACAAATTCAATCCGGCATAATAACATAACAGATTTTATACACTTGGCTGTCAATGGGAATTGTTGACTTAAGGGGAAAATATTACTTTAACACTGGAACAGCTAAGGGCAAGTAACACCTGTCTCAGACTTTGAAAGCATATACATCAAGTAATATTCTCCACTTGGGACTGCATATAGTAACATGTGCCTGCATCTTCAGGCCTTTAATTATTTCTCCTGTGTAACAAATGTTCTAATTTATGTAGATACCTCCTGTTGAGTAATTCAAAATGAATTTCATTTCTGCCTTTCTAATAATCAGCCACCTGTGTGATGCATCAAGACTTTTTGACATGGTTTCATACTAGCATGCATATAAATCATTGCAGAGTCAAAATGTACTGAAGTGGAGAATGTGGGTTGTGAGTGTAGTATCATTCCAACTGAGCCAAGCAAGTTGAAATTAAACACCTTTGAAGTTCATGCAAATATTCTATTTTGTCATTAATGTTAGCATCTGGCCTCTTTTTCACATCAGCTCCCATATTTCCCTTGGTTCCTACGTACATCTGATCTCCATCTTATTTCTAGTGCTTAGTCTTATATCCAGTGCATTATCTAAAATTACTTTCCAGATTTGCTTATTGATCTTGGATTCTATATGGCACCATCCAGGCATACCGCTTTTGACCTCAACTGCCAAACCAGTATCTATGTGCATGTACTTTTCCTCAATTCTGCCTACCAAGAAAGGATTAAGTCAGAGTGACTTTTTCTATAAACATGAGAAGGAAAGCAGGGCCAATCCAGGTTGTACAAAAGACAGTTATGTTGAGCTTCTCCACTCTGCAAATTGTATTTAGCTGATCACTGTTTAAGAACTTGTGTCATGTGAGCACGGGTTCCAGATCTGACAGGGCAAGATCACACAATTTCCAGGTTTGTCTCTTATTTAATTCAGAACAAATCAGCAAGTTTGATATAAACCTAGCCTTATCAGAGTAGACACTTTTCACCAGCTTCATTATTTGTTTAGTGGGCATTTCCCTACCTATCAATGGTTTGTCTGACATAGTCTATAGAAGAAGTATCAAAGAAGTATTTTTCCTCCCTCTAGACATGTGCTTGTTCCCAAAAACATTCTAAATAAGCAAATGTTAACACAATATGTTGTATGTCCAACATGTGCACCGCTAGGTCTTTGATTCCTAATTCTACTCCTATTTCATCTTCAAACCCAGCAGAAGCATAGGATTATCTAATCAGGTGTTCCACCTTGCTATGCTTTGTTAGCACCCTTCTTCTCCCAGATTGTACCCTCAAATGGTTTATTGAGTCTTCTCACAGTCTCACACAGCATTCCATGAATCCAGATTAATGCTCATTGATCAAGCCACCTTAGCTTATCAGCCTACTTTACTTTGGATAAATCCCAGTAGAACATAGACCATCTTTAATAGCTACCCTAACTATCTATTCCATTTTAGTCATGGTAGCATCCCTAGATGTCAGCTAGCCAGCTCCTCCATTATTCAGATCCTTCTCCACAGAAACCTCTCAGATGTTAATGTGTCCTCCTGGAAGTTTCCAAGACTTCCCTCTTTTTGCCAACTCTGTATCTCTCCCTCCTTCTCCTATTGATGCTATGTCTTATGAGAAGCAAAGGTTGCAGACCCCATCCGGAAAAGAATTCCATCTGGCGGGGTCTCGGAAGTGTGCCTTCTCTGCAGTAGCTCCAGCCCTTTGGAACATCCTTCCCCTGGAGGTGAGACAGCCCCCCTCACTCCTGGACTTCTGTAAAAAACTGAAAACTTGGTTTTGCCAGCAGGCCTGGAATGGGAAGGGGAACAGTCACTCCTGGGGATAGCTAGTGCCCTAGAATGATCTGAGAAGGGCCCATTATACCCATGGACTGATAGAGAACTCTCAGCCATCTAGATTCTATCTCATTTTTAATCTTATTGTATTTATTGTATTTATAATTGTTTTGAATTTTAACTCTGTGTTTACTGTAAACCACCCAGAGTTCCTCCTTGGGGTGGGGGGGAGATGGGCTGTGATAAAATCCGATAAATAAATAAATAGATAGATAGATAGATAGATAGATAGATAGAGGCAAAACCATCATCTACTGTATCTTATCAGCAAAGCAAAACCAAGGACTAAAAGAAAAAAAGTTTGGTTGGTTACTCTCCATCCTCCCAAAACCTCTTCCAGAGTTCAACAGATGTGCAGATTCATGTGTACTAAAGTACCTGAATGGCTTGTCAGAATTAGAATTGAACATTACCATTGCTTCCTGAATCTGTTTTTCTGCCTTTTCCCTTCCCCAACTCCTTTTCCTTCCATGTCATATCTTTAGAGTGTAAGCCTGAAAGCAGGGACTGCCTTTTGTATTTTAGATGTATTGGGAGCCTGTAAGTGGGCAAACAAACATGTTGGATCCTTAGAAAATTTTATTAGCATATGTCTCATTCTGCTGCTCAGGGGGATAGTACTGGAGATTATTTGGAGAACCTTAGGTTTTTTAGCATTAGATTTCCACAGCTATATTGAGATCTAGTGTGGCTTGGGACTGCATAGCTGCCATGACAACCTCAATAGCAAGCTCAATACGTGAGTTAGGGCCCACTCTGGAACTGGTGTTCTGCTTGTGACAAGAAATAAAATGATATATGGATCAGGAAGCCAGTACAAGTTCTGTTTTCATGGCAAGTTCACTCCTTGATCAGATTAGATTTTAGGGTACCAGCTGCTTTAGCAGATATGGAGTACCAATTTCCTCTGCCTATCTCCAAAATCTATCAGATTACAATGGCTTTCTCAGCATAAGGGATAGGGGATTTAACATGCATTTATTCAAACTAGTTTTTCCTTTCATATATCTACTGTCAACAACCTGGCTCAATTTCCAGTTCTGATAGCTAAAACACTTATTTCCTTCTCTATCCAAAATTCAATGAAGAAAAGAAAAAAATTGAGATGTTCTTTTGTAGACATATCCCTGCCCAATGCAGAATATAGATGTGGCCTTTGTGATTCCAGTAAATAGATACAGAGATAGGATGGAGAGCTTTTGTTGTTCTCTTCAGTATGTGAAGGAAGAACAAATGGGAAACATAATTTAACTGTTTCCTGTTGGGTCATTTTTTTCCCCTCTGAAACAGTGTAAATGAGTTTGTGTTTGTGTGTGTACATCTGGTGGCTTTTGATTTTTTCTGACTATTGTTTGCATTATTTTACCTAGGTGATTAGATGCAAATGAGTTCTAGTCAATAACTGCAAAAGCCATTGTTTCAGTGGCAATATTTAAGCTTTATACTCATGAAATCGTGGGCAGAAATCTTAAATTCTGATCTTGCATTCCTTTCTTGGCTTCTGTACACACACACACACATGCATACAATTCTGTACACACAGACACATGCATGCATATTAATTAATTAATTCATTCATTCATTTTTGTAGCTGCTGAATCAATGTTCAGCAACAAAACTTATGTACAAGTTTTGAGTTGGTGGATTTGGCTTTTTATGTGTTTGCAGATTGCAATTGCAATTTTCTTGTGCAATGAGGTATATCTAAAATAACAATATATATTATTAGGCCAATTTCATACTCTGTTCAGGCAAATCTTCCTTTGGCTTCAGAGAGAACTTAAGCCAAGAAAGGAATGCAAAATCAGAATTTAAGATTTCTTCACAAGATTTCATGATTATAAAGCTTAAATATTGCCACTGAAACAATGGCTTTTGCAGTTATTGACTAGAACTCATTTGTATCTAGACACCTAGGTAAAATAATGCAAACAATAGTGAGAAAAAAATCAAAAGCCACCAGTTGTACATTCTGTCCATTGGTCCATTTAATTGGATTTGACTGCATGGTGCTGTTTGGTTCTTCAAAGTTTAGGCAGCTGTTCTTAGCCATATCTAAAGATACTACAACTGGACTTGTACAAAGCATGTCAAAAATTATCTATGGCCTTTTACTATAACCATTATTTTTAGCACAGGAAGAAATAGAGTATAAATCAATATTGTCCATCTCCAAATGTTTCCCAGTTCAAAAAATTATGCAGATTTGGGAACGTTATGTACAAAAATGTGTACGTTAGAATATTTGCTTGCAAAATGTTTATTTGGAAAATCTGTGGAGAGCAAAAACTGATACTTGAAAAAGTTGCATACAAGTACGTGCATATTTGTGTACAATGTGTACAAACATCAACATGTTAGCAAATAGGTGTGACATGTACTTGTTAGGAAAATTATGTGTAATTATAACTATTTCTGCTTTTAAAAAAATACAGAAAATGGATAAAATGGCTAGTTTGAATACATCACATCAGTCTCAGGAGGGGCAAAATATTCAAGATGGGGATTGTGGCAGTGTGATCAAAGCCTCACTCCTTTTTTTACATGTATTCATGTCACTGCATCATTGACTTTCCCTGCAGACATTACTGCAACATATGGTAATATAGATACAATTTAAACAGACATTCCTTCCTCAAAATAAGGAAAGAAAAACAAAAAACTCAGAAACTTCTGGGAATGTACTCTTCAAAGTGTCCTGCCTGTGGTCTTCATTAGCTTTCACATCATTGACAGTCATAACTGCATATACTTGTGATGCTAACAAACTTAGTATCCTTCTGGCCCATTTATGGGATTGGGAATGAGGGGAATGGTGGTCCAGTGCCTCTCCTCCTGTATCTGTATAGGGGTCCAATTGATGCTGATGGGGGCAGGAAGAGATAAAGGCAGAGACCCCTCTTATGTGGGGTGCCTCAATGTTTTCATTCCTTTTGCTTAACATCTATATGAGACCACTTGGTGAAGTCCAATATCATCAGTATGCTAATGATTCCCAGTTATACATCTTGGCCCCAGGCCAGCCAGGTAATGTTGCCAAGATCTTGTCACATGTCTAGAGGCTGTATGGGGCTGTATGGAGAGGAGTAGGCTTAGGCTGAACCCTGACATGACCAAGTGGCTGTGGATATTTGGACCTTCCAAATCTGGAATTTGGACCTGAATGTAATCACAAGCACTTCCCTGAATGTAATCACAAACACTTCCCTCTTCAGGACTGGTAGACAACCTGGGGGTCCTCTTGGACTCACAGCTCCTGCTTGAGTAGCAGGTAACAGCTATGGCCAGGAGGCCCTTTGCATAAATACATCTAGTGTTCCTTAAGATCCTCCTGGTCACCTTGTGACTGGACAGTTGTAATGCACTGTACATGTGGCTACCCTTGAAAACCACTTGGAAGCCTCAGCCCCAGGATGAAGTGGCATGGGCAGTTATGAGTTTGTTATGATACACCCATTGACACTTCTGCTCCATGAGCTGCATAGGTTGCCAGTAGGCTTCCAGGTGCAATTCAAAGTGCTGGTTATCACCCATAAAGCCTGTCATGGCTTAGGGCTGGTTATCTGAGATATTACCTATTCCATTTTTTTTTCCTTCCTTTACCCCATAGTCTGACAGGGTTGGCATGCTTTGGGTCCAATTGGTTTAACAGTGCCATCTGGTAAGACCCAGGAAACCAGCCTTATCTGTCATAGCACTGCCTTCTGGAACACCAGTTCCTCCTGAGAATTGTATGACCCCCACCCTGGCTTTTAAACAAACACAGTAGCCCTAGTTCTATCATCAGGCCTTGGTTAGTGTGCCAATTGTCCCCTTGTATGATGTTTTAGTTTTATAAATTACATTTGATGGTTTCTGTATTGTACAGTATTTTATTGTAAGCTGCCCAGAGTCGTAAGCTGCCCAATTTATAATTGGGACAGATTATAAATTTCAGAAATAGATAAATAAATAACTTACTATAAAAGAGCATACTAGCACTCCCATATACAATAGGGGAAAGCAATGAATATTGCTTTCATTGGGATTTCAATTATTATCAGTTTATATTAGAACTCAACTTTGGACTTACTTATTTTTAATTTGGAAGTAGAGAGGATAAATCCTGGATACTAATATCCAAGCTCTAAGCCACCTCTTCCAATAGTTTGGATCCCACCCTGTCCTTCAAATGAATAATGGTTAGTATTTAAAGAGTGGGAGCAATGAAATAAAACCAAGAGTAAAACAAACCTCAATGTCTTCTGTTTCAGATTATTGTTTGAAATAAGATCCTTATTTGCAAAACTTACATAATGCAGGTAGGTGTTTTGTGCATGATCATCTTGGGTGATCAAAATACTGGTGCTTTCCCCCCTTTTCTTTTTTAGTAAGAATTTTATTAAGTTTCAAGCAAGGATAAAAGCTACAGAAAAAAAACAAAACTACAAAGTAAAAAGAACTAAAAAGGAGTGAAAAAACAAGAGATTTTTTTTTTTTCACAGTTACAAAGAAGTGTGACTTCTGACTTTTAACAGCAAGGATATACAAAAATTTTCCATAGTTAATCCCTTACCATATATTAAACCAAAACCACATTATTTCTATAGATCATTCAACATTGGCACATCATAAAAATCACTAAGTACAGTTTCTTTCTCTCCTTATATTAAAAGAAAAAAAAAATCATATAACCCTCCTAAACAACTTCCCCCTCCCCAAAGATAACATGCATTTAATTATTCCCTTCCTACTACTATTCTATACCTTTCTGTCTACCACAATAAAAATCAAACTAAAAAGCACACACATTGTCTGCCATTATGCTTACTAATACAATTTTAATGATCTTAATCTTAATAAGCCCCAAACCTTCCAAGTAGATATTTTTATACCTTATTAATCTTAATCCAAATCATTAAAGATAAATGAAATCAGCCAAGCCTTAAAAACAATCCAGATAAATATTATTTTACCCCCATCCCACTTCAAAATAAACTAGAGCATTTACATATCCGCACAATGTACACAGAGCTTTTTTCTTAAAAAGATCAAAAAGCCCAACTGCCCCCCCCCTCAAAAACTCCAACTTCTCTTCAGGAAACCTCCCATACATAATAACCCCATCTATTTCCGGACATTCCACCAGAAAATCAATTTCACTTGTGGCTTGCAACTCACTCATTCCCTTAAATTTCTCCACCTCGACTATCCAATCTTCATCCAGCATTTCAACAGAAGTCCAGATCTTACTCTTAGAAGAGACATTTTTGTCGCTGTTAAATTCCTCAGTTTTATCCACGACATCCCCAACCAGATGACACATTTTAGACCTCATATTTCCCACAATGTCCTGAATGTCTTGCATAAAAACTTGGTAGGAGTCAGAAAGAATCTGTTTAAAATCTTGGTGGAAGTCAGAGAAAGTCAGTTTAAAATCTTCCATGTCTCACACAGTAGATTATGGTGCCCCCTAGGAGCTTAACTGCAAAAGTCAAAGATATGAAAAAGTTCCAGAATGTGTTTACACAAGCGAAAGTGAGATATGTAGACAGTTCCCAAGGGAAAGTAGAAGCAGAAAGCTGAATGTTCAAATCAGCTGATTCAACATTTAGGAAAATGCTAACATCTTCAAGTTTAGTACAAAAATAATAACAGGGAGACAATTATTTACTCTCAATCCTCCTTAATATTTGGAGGAAAAACAAGGTCCAAAACTTAAAAAGATTTTTAAAAAATAATAATCCCAAAAATAAAGATAAGCACCAAGCAAGCCAGCTTCTCCTTGCTGTAGAAAGCTTCTCTTAGGCTCTCTCTCTGTGTGTGTGCAATGATTTAGAAATGGGGTGGCCAGTCTTAATGTCTCTTTAAGGCTACAGCGTGGCTTGGAAAATGGTGACATCCCCACCTCCCAGCTAGCTCTTACCAGTCAAATGCAAACACTGTCTGCAATCTTCTGGCCTCAAGCAGCCATCCAGAGGACAGATGGGGTGATTCCAGGTGTTTTCCTTTTTCCAGAAAACACTCCTGGGTTTCAGGAAAACCTGCCTGAGCCCAAAAAAACTGCCACGTTGTCAGATCCACCCAGTGAGCTCGCAGGCACAGCTGTTCAGTCCACCATATCCCCACCGGAAGTTGCTTTCCCCCCTTTTCCATTAGTGTATTTTATTTCCTTTTTTCTCCAATTTATACAGAGTCTCCCTCCTGACCTTCCTGCACTCCTGCTATACTGAAAGCAAAGGCATAGTATACCATCTGTTGGGAACATTAGTTGTGTCTTGTCAGTTCAGCGGAATTCTTGTAGCTTTGGCATCCTTCCCTTTGCCTTTGTTGCTCAGCAGATACTGCATTTGAAGAACTTAGGCCACTAGAGCAGATCACCACGAGCATTTTGCATACTAATCCTAATGTTGTTGGATGGGTTTGTTAGCCAGAAGCTGAGCTGCGGCTCTGTCAAAAAGCTCATTGTAAGCTAATCATACTCACACACTGCAGTAGTCATTCTGTCTAAAAGTACATTGGAAACAAATTATCAGCCTGCTGCTTTAAAATTCTATGAATATCTGGAATGAATTGAGCTATTTATCTTTTACCCCAGAAAGGAATGTTATGTCATGTACAGCATATGAAGTGTTTTTTTGTTTTTTTTTGGGGGGGGGGTGGTTTGGTTTGGTTTTTTAACACACCAAACTCCATAATCCTGGTCTGTGTACCTGCATGACTGGACCAATAATATTCACTGCTATAAAACCAACTTGTTAGTTTTTCATTTAAACTTGAACATTCTTTAAGAATAAGATTAATCTACTCGAAGAGTTGGAGTGAACAGAAAATGTAGGCTTTTAGGAAGCATTTGGTGGCTAATGAGGTTATTAGCAGAGGAGATAGAGAAGAGAGAAAGAAAGAGATTAAGATACAGACACAAACACATATATGTGCACGCAAACACACACAGACACATTCCCACTCTCCAAAAAGGGTGCTAAGCTTCTAGAGATTTTTCTGCCTTGTTTCCAAACTTCTGAGAAACATTTCTGCCTCACTTATTTCTCACTATTCAGACATTCTGCCAGGGTCACTGCCTGGAACCAATGCATTCAGAATTTGCATTGTTTTCTTTTTAATTTGCAAAAAAAAAAATGCAAATTGCTATGCATGTATAGTTTCTGCAATACCTAATTTCTTTGGTTTGTTCATGCCATTTCAATTCCTATAATACTCACATGTAACTCACTTAAGGCCCAGCCTGTCTCCTTTACATACACTTGTATGAACTGATTAAATATAATTTAAAGGTAATACTGGTATGAATATGGCTCTCTTTTAAGCATTTGCAGAGTATTCAGATGGTTGTTTCTATGCATAAGGAAAAATGTGGAGATGAGTATTCTGGGTCTGGCCCTTCCATAACTATGCTGTGACCTCCTCCCTTGAAGTTTCTGAAAAGCTATTTTTATTTGGGAGACTGACACACAGAATTCTCAGATCACAACTGACACTGTGAAAGTCCCTCTTGTGTATCCAGGAGCTAAGTGAGTATTTCTTTTTGCATGTAGTAGCACTAGGTTACAAGTGGCAAATAGGTGTGGTGCATGTGACAGGCTTAGGCACACTACTTTATTGTAACTTTCTTTCTTTCTCCTTTTTGCAGTTAATCTTCAGTAAGATGCATCAGGGAACTTGAGGCACAAATGACCAGGTTCAAATTGTCCTACTTTGGATATATTATGTGAAGACCCAGCTCTTTGGAAAAGACTCTAATGCTGGGAAAGGTGGAAAGAAGGAGAAGAAGAGAATGACCAGCAGAAAGGTGGGTGGACTCAGAGTGGCAATGAGTGCACTGTTGGAAGACAGGTTAGGGGTAGATTGTCATGGAGAAAATCTATCTATGTGGTCACTAGGAGCTGAAAACAATCAATCAATCAATCGAGATGCATTGGTCTAGATGTTAAGTTTTGAATAAATAGTACCTTGGAGCTGAGAAAAAAGATCTATAAGAGAGTTTGATATGCAGGACAAGAGGCATTTGAAAGAACACCTTCTGCAGCATCGATGAACAAGGTCAATAAGCAACAAGCCAACCTAACCCAAGGGAGAGTCAGGAAATCTACTGGACATAAGTTGATTTTATGAACTGAATGACACATCAAGAGAAAGAATTTATGTGTGCACATGAAGTATCTAAAAGGCACTGTAGCTTCTTGAGGTTTTCAGAGGTAAGCACATACAGTAGAAGATTATAAAAAGTTCTCTCCTTCTGAAGAAAGTGAGAGAAAATTCCATGAGAAAAATCTGCCTGGACTAGGTTGCCAGTCTCCACTTCTCTACCTGGTGCTTTCTAGCACACATCAGCATCTCTATGAACAACCATATCTGTAGGTATTATATGGTGGAAATGTTTACATGCATTCAACCTCTTTTCTTTCTATGAATAATTGGCAACTAATAAAAGTAATGAAACCTAGAAATGGTTTCCAAGACTCTTATTCCATATAGAACACAACCAAAATATAAGAACCCTTCTTCTGCTCTCTATCAAAGCTCTCCTCAATATCTGATTTTCCAGGATTCTCAGTTACTATACCTGAAGGAGATTTTTTGCTACTGTCAGTTGCTCTCTACATATAGAGGACAAAACAAAGTACTAGCTTCTAAGACTTTCAGTACTTCAGATTTTATTTTGGAAAAGTGCTCTGGAGTACACTATTGCAACTGCCACATGATCCTCAGAAAAGAGGCAGCTGATTTAAAGCGTGTACAGATAAGTTCTACATTCATGCTCCTGTACTTTCCAAAGCACCTTTTTTGCAATGATTTCCAAAATACTGCACAGCTTTACCAGCTTGCTGGTCTTGTTCCTGTTCCTCATTTGTAGATTGTACATATTTTGCAAATGTCCAGAGAGGACTAAAATGTAGTGATGTATCACAACATCTTTCTGTATTCAGGAACACCTGTGCTCCTCTGTAACATACATAAATCCTCATGCTATTTGCTCTTTCAGTATTTTATCAAAACAGGACTTGCACTAGCAATACAGAGAGTAGGAAAAGATGCAGATGTGCCAAAGGAATGGAAAGCTATAAATATTGCTTATACCCATTTCTTGAATTAATTATAGAAGCTCTCTTGGCTTGTAGCTTGTATATACTTTGCAAACACCTGTATGAACATGTATGCTTTTCTATAATATACATAAACCTTTATGCTTTATAATCTCCTTGTAGTTTTTATCCAAAACACAGTCTGTTCTAGTAATACAAAGAGGGGGGAAATGCAAACAAACCAAGGAAATGGAATCTGTGGAGAACTCTACATTTTCTATTTCTTAAATTCGTTTTAGAAATTATCTTCATGAGTTCTAGCAATTACATACTGTAAGTTTTAAACTGGGAAGAAGAATGGGGCTGTGCATGCTAATGCATCTCCTAAATTCTCACACTCTAGCCATTATTCTCTCTGCTTCTCTTATATTCAGTGCTCAAATATGAAGATAATGTTCCATGTGCAGAATTTTCTGTTCATAGGGAGTGTGTTTTCATGGAGTGTTGTACTTAATTTCCTATGCTTGACCAAGTCAAATGCAGCTGGCCTGCGATGCACATTATCTTGATCTGTGGCATGGCACTGTAGCAATGTTCTTTAGTCACATCTAACATCATGGGAGCCACCAAAAACAAGAAAGTTCCCAAATATTTTTCATTCCATTATACATGTTTGAAGGGTTACTTCAGATTTCTATGTCAACAAATCAGGAGAAGTCTAGTAGCACCTTCTCAGACTAACAAATTTTATTAAAAGGGATAAACATTTTGAGCTACAGTGCACTTCATCATATTCATGGAGTGGTTAAACTGATGTAGAATATAAGGCTGAAAACTTGGGGAAGAGAGTTTGATTTTACAGATGCAGGTTAAATGTTAGACTAATTTCAAGTACCTTATCAATTAACAACTGTAGTATTAAAAGGCTATTGAGTTTGTTGAGATCTTTTGAGACAGCTTGAAACTATTTGATTAACATGGGAGGGAGAGGTTAATGTTTCTTTTTTTCCAAATGGTTACTCTGAGATCTGCAACAGAGTGTCCCACAAGGCTGGAATAGTCTGATATTACCTGGTCCTTGCTTTGATCCATCCATTCATTCATGCAGTTTGTCCACATTGAATCCAGAGGGGCACTGCTGGCAGATGATGGCATAAGAGGAAGAACATGTGAAGATGATTATAATCTTGGGTGTAGTGCCAGGACCTGTGATGATGCTGTTGATGTACTGTAAATGTGGGAAGAAAGTAGACACGTTTGGAGGGAGGGGGGCAGGGTCTGGTTCACATGTTCTAACAACATTGTTGTGTTTTTTCGTGTTGCTTGCAAGCTGGGTGGTTGTCTATATGCAAGTATGAGTCTGCCACACAGTGCCTGAGAAAGTATAAGGCTGTTGTCCAGTATTCATAATATATTTGAGTGGTTTGAATTGTGAGCTATAGGTGACAACTAGTGGTGTTCTATTTCTCTGATTTGCCTTCTAATAGGTCCTCCCTGGGATTGATCTGGGTCTGTTGATTGTCTATGGATCTCAGTTTTCTGAATGCCTGGTTTAATTCCATCAGTTGAGTGTCTCTCTCTAGTGGGTCATAAAAAATACAGTTGTACATTATTCCCTGGATATAGATAATAAATTTGGTGGTACGTTCTGGATGGAAGTTGAAACCATGTAGGTATGCATGGTGATCCATAGGCTTCCTGAATAACATGGTGTTTATATGCTCATTGTGTAGCTTTAGTTGACATCAAGGAAGTGGACTTGTGTTATAGATCAGTCAAGGTTAGGGTGGGGTGGAAGTTGTTGAAGTCATGGTGGAATTTTGTGAGAAATTTTCAGGGGGGCAGATGATGAAAATGTCATCAATGAATCTCAAGTAAATGAGAGGTTTCATGGGCTAAGTACTGAGAAAGTGTTGTTTTAGGTCAGTCATAAAGATGCTATCATATTGTGAAGCCATTGCTATACACATGGCTGTGCCACTGGATCCAAATTAAAACCAGCTAAACAGATAGCCATTTAGCTTCCACACAAATGTACCTAGTGAATTGAGGTCTCTACCTACTTTGGTAGCTGAGTCCACTGCCTCAACCTCTTAACATTAGGAAGTTTTTTTTTTTTTTTTTTTCCCCCTAACATTCAGTTATAATCAGCTTTTTAAAGATTATCTGGGACCTGTGGCAACACAGAGGGCAGGGCACTGGTGGAATGATGTTTTTGCATTCTTGTTTTTGCTCATTGTTTTCAATGAGTGAAAACATTCATTGAGCTCATGTGGAACTCAGTATGTTTTCTGCCTTTCAAGGCCACAGCAGTGAAGAGAATTTCAGCTTGCTTTGGAAGACTGTGAAGTGAAAATGACTTATAAGTGCTGTGATAGAACATTATTATACTGTTACTATAATATTAATTAATTTCTAAATTTGGAACTGCCACTTTCTTTCACTAAGGTTTGAAGGAAACTCACCTGGTGCTGTAAAACTTGTTGATCCGAAGGCTCCTAATAGCTGAGAAGCAGTTAATAAGCAATTTCCAAAAGTGATTAGAAAACAAAGTGTGCAAACCCAGTGTTCTTTTGAAGGCACTGACCGCAGCAGCCTGAGTAAAAAGATGGCTTTTCCTCATCTCCCAGAGCTCTAAACCCACCAGTGACCTCTGTCTTGTGGTCTCCTAATGAAGAGCAACTGTCTGGAGCACTTGTGGATGATTTCAAGTTCTCTCCTTGTCTAGAGGGGAACTACGAAGAGCTAGTCTACACACCAGCTCTTCATTCTGCCACAGTCATCAGCTCTGCTTTTAGTGGAGCCATCTTCGTTTTGCCATTTCTTCCCCAGAAGTCCTGAGAAAGGTGAAAGGATCTAACTGGGTTTAGCCTATAGGGGAAAAAAAATGTTTGTTTGATAATCATCTTCCATTTTACTGAAATAATGGGAGATGATGATTGTTTTCTAGTGCCCCAAGCAATATGAGAAAGGAAGTTTAGTCTTTTGCTTTTGTTAAATTACAAGAAGATAAGCTGTTTATTCAAAACAATTGGCTGGCTGATATAACAAACTGCCCAAAAAGAAGCTGTAGAATTTTCATTTTAGGAGTCAGTAAAGGGATTATATAATCATCTTGTGAATATGTTCAGGTATAACAAATCAAAGCATTAATGCAAAGTGGTGCATTAGAGATGCTAGATACCTAAGGGTGCCTTTGTTTCGTTTTATTTGTTCACCTGGCTTCTTTTATTTGTGCCATTAAAAATGCTGTTTTTTTCCAACAAGGTTCAGAAAGAACAAGTACTGCATATTTTAATACAAAAATTACTCGGAAAGATTTTAAATGGACCATTATTAGACATATACGTATGATAGGCCTGTATTGATTTTGTTAGGAAGGGAAGGGGTTTTGCAAAAGTTGAGTTTGTGGAAAAAACGTAGGAAGCAACATTCAGAAAAGAAGTTCCTTAGTTCTGGATCAATTAAGAAAGGAAAAAAAGAAAAGAAATTTCCTGTTCTTCTCTGGTGGCTTGTATGCAATAGAATCTGGTTTAACTCTGGCTAAAAAAAGGAGGAGGGAATAAACAAGAGAATGAGAGAGTTTAAAAAGAGATATTTTCTCCATTGAGCAAGATCCTGTTTGGTTCTTACTTGCTGAACATTTGAGGGCCATTGTCATACCTGAGGAAATCAGCAAAGCCCTTAAAATGAAATTCTAAGGACTTTGCTCATTTCCTCAGGTATGACAATGGCCCTCAAATGCTCAACAAGTAAGAACCAAACAGGATCTAATCTTTCCCATGATCTCACCAGGATCATGGGAAATTGTCAGTAAAGTGTCAGTTTTCCTTATCTTTCCTGGCCCAAGAGGCAAGCTGAGCAGAGGCAGAAGGAAGTACAGTTTCTTTAGGATGGTGCTTGCTGCTTTCATTAAAATGACAGAAATGTTGCACTGTTGCACCACAAGCTCTGCCCCTTTCAGAATGTAGATACAAAAGTGGTGGGGCTGTCATCCTTCTGCCCCTTCTTTGCCCTTCCCCTCCCCAACAGGGTATAGAGGGATGACATGGTTATCCAGAAATAAAGGCACTGCTGAGGTTATCAACAGCAGCAGAACATGAGAAACTTGGAACACAAGCCTTAGTATGTTTCCTTCATTTTCAACATCAAAAAATATAAATGTCTATGTATAAAATTTTGTCTACATACTGTAGCTTTTCCTTTGGGGTTAAATTGGAAATTTCAGATCAGCATGTTACTGTTGGTATTTGTTTTGCAAAGAGCAAACCACTAAGTTACTATGGTAACAAATCACTCTGGCAGGGTGAACAGGTCAAACTTAAGTATCCTTAGGTTGGGTGTGAAAAGAATGACCATATAAGGAAATTGCCTGGAGGGGAGCTTGCCTGGACTTGTTTAGTTTCCTTTTACACAGCCTCCCTTCCAGTCCTACTCAGAGCGTGTGTGTGTGTGTGTGTCTGAGCTTGTAAATATGAGCTTGTAAAGCTTTTGTGCCTATCCAGGATATCTGGATATGAAACTGTTTATGTTTTGTGCTTTCTGTAAATATGTTTATTTTTATAGAAATGCCTGGTGTGTGTTTTTTTCTGATCTCTCGGGCCAAATGCTTTCCAGCAAACTCTAACAGTTACTTTATAACTACTTCTTTAGCTCTTACCCTTGGATAATATCTGCAATTATTAGCATTAATGAGAGGACAGGAAGAAGTAAGAGAGTTCACTGAGAGAGGGGAGAGGCTTACAACAGCTCCATATATTGTCTATGACTTACCTGAACTTTAACAGTAGAAAAGCTTTTCTTTTAGAAAAGCAGCCAAGCTGGACTGGAGATTCTTTTCTCAACTGCAGTGTCTCCTTAAAATCAACTTATGTGAAAACTTCCTGGCAGTTCTCTTTCTGTTGATCAGGCAGACCAAAGCTTTCTCACCTCTTCCTCAAATTATTTGCATGGCCAAATATTATTACAGTGGGGTAAATATTTTCCACCAAATAAAAAGGATCAGAAGCTGTTTCTACTCAGGCTAAAATGATTGCTTCTAATACTGCCTCAGTTCCTAATTCTTTAAGTTTCTCTTGCTGTAAGGAAGGATAAGAAGGAAGAAAAAAAAATATTCCCAGAAAATATGGATATTTGCTTACTTACTTAGCTGTCACTTAGCTGTTACCTGTACAAATATCCTTCTGCTAAATCTGTCATTATTTTGCTAAAAGCCCATGATCAGCCATGCAAATGGGAGGTAAACATAGGCTGGAAAGATCATCCTTGGGACCTTTTTAATAAAATTGTATATATGGCTGGGCCAGAGTCAAACTTTGAGCCAAATTGTGAGGGCAAATTAGGGAGAGGAAGAACAAATCAAGTAACATTTCATACCATTGACTGTCATGTTAACTGTAGGATTTGTACATCACCTGCCTAATCTGGTTACCTTCTACAAAATGAAAGGAGCCATATTAAATAAAGCTGGGCTATTTTTTTCTACTTCAGCAAAGGATCATTACCTTGTCATGGTGCTGGAGCTTGAGCACCTCAGTGATGCCATGAGCTAAACCGTGAAGGGCCACCCAAGAGAGGAAGGTCGTGACAGAGAGGTCAGACTAAATGCGATCCCTGGGGAAGGTAATGGCAACCCACCCCAGTATTCTTGCCGTGAAAACTAAATGGATCAGTACAACCAGAGATGTGTCGGTATACCATCGGAAGATGAGACTCCCAGGTCAGAAGATGGTCAAAATGCTACTGGGGAGGAACAGAGGATGAGTTCAACTAGCCTCAGACGTGATGACGCAGCTAGCTCAAAGCCAAAAGGACAGCTAGCGGCCGACGGTGCTGGTGGTGAACGGCGAATCCGATGTTCTAAGGATCAACACACCATTGGAACCTGGAATGTAAGATCTATGAGCCAGGGCAAATTGGATGTGGTTATTGATGAGATGTCAAGATTAAAGATAGACATTTTGGGCATCAGTGAACTGAAATGGACGGGAATGGGCCACTTCACATCAAATGACCACCAGATCTACTACTGTGGACATGAGGACCACAGAAGAAATGGAGTAGCCTTCATAATTAATAGTAAAGTAGCTAAAGCAGTGCTTGGATACAATCCAAACAACAATAGAATGATCTGAATTTGAATTCAGGGCAAGCCATCTAACATCACAGTGATCCAAATATACACCCCAACCACAGATGCTGAAGAAGCTGAAGTAGAGCAGTTCTATGAGGATCTGCAGCACCTACTGGACAACACGCCTAAAAGAGATGTTATTTTCATCACAGGAGACTGGAATGCTAAGGTGGGCAGTCAGATGACACCTGGAATTACAGGTAAGCATGGCCTGGGAGAATAAAATGAAGCAGGACATAGGCTGATAGAATTTTGCCAAGACAATTCACTCTGCATAACAAACACTCTCTTCCAACAACATAAGAGAGGGCTTTATACATGGACTTCACCAGATGGACAACACCGAAATCAGATTGACTACACCCTTTGCAGCCAAAGGTGGCAGACATCTGTACAGTCAGTAAAAACAAGGCCTGGAGCTGACTGTAGTTCAGATCACGAACTTCTTCTTGCACAATTTAGGATCAGACTAAAGAGATTAGGGAAGACCCACAGATCAGCTAGATATGAGCTCACTAATATTCCTAAGGAATATGCAGTGGAGGTGAAGAATAGATTTAAGGGACTGGACTTAGTAGATAGGGTCCCGGAAGAACTCTGGATAGAGGTTCGCAGCGTTGTTCAGGAGGTGGCAACAAAATACATCCCAAAGTAAGAGAAAACCAAGAAGGCAAAATGGCTGTCTGCTGAGACACTAGAAGTAGCCCAAGAAAGAAGGAAAGCAAAAGGCAACAGTGATAGGGGGAGATATGCCCAATTAAATGCAAAATTCCAGAGGTTAGCCAGAAGAGATAAGGAAATATTTTTAAACAAGCAATGTGCGGAAGTGGAAGGAGACAATAGAATAGGAAGGACAAGAGACCTCTTCCAGAAAATTAGAATCTTCGGAGGTAAATTCCAGGCCAAAATGGGTATGATCAAAAACAAAGATGGCAAGGACCTAACAGAAGAAGAAGAGATCAAGAAAAGGTGGCAAGAATATACAGAAGACTGTATAGGAAGGATAACAATATCGGGGATAGCTTTGACGGTGTGGTCAGTGAGCTAGAGCCAGACATCCTGAAGAGTGAGGTTGAGTGGGCCTTAAGAAGCATTGCTAATAACAAGGCAGCAGGAGACGATGGCATCCCAGCTGAACTGTTCACAATCTTGCAAGATGATGCTGTCAAGGTAATGCATGCTATATGCCAGCAAATTTGGAAAACACAAGAATGGCCATCAGATTGGAAAAAATCAACTTATATCCCCATACCAAAAAAGGGAAACACTAAAGAATGTTCAAACTATCGAACAGTGGCACTAATTTCACATGCCAGTAAAGTAATGCTCAAGAACCTGCAAGGTAGACTTCAGCAGTTCATGGAGCGAGAATTGCCAGATGTACAAGCTGGGTTTAGAAAAGGCAGAGGAACTAGGGACCAAATTGCCAATATCTGCTGGATAATGGAAAAGGCCAGGGAGTTTCTTAAAAACATCTATTTCTGTTTTATTGACTCTTCTAAAGCCCTTGACTGTGTGGACCATAACAAATTGTGGCAAGTTCTTAGTGGTATGTGGATACCAAGTCATCTTGTATGCCTCCTGAAGAATCTGTATAATGACCAAGTAGCAACAGTAAGAACAGACCACGGAAGAACGGACTGGTTTAAGATTGGGAAAGGAGTACGGCAGAGCTGTATAATCTCACCCTACCTATTCAACTTGTATGCAGAACACATCATGTGACAAGCTGGGCTTGAGGAATCCAAAGCTGGAGTTAAAATCTCTGGAAGAAACATTAACAATCTCAGATATGCAGATGATACCACTTTGATGGCTGAAAGTGAAGAGGAACTGAGGAGCCTTATGATGAAGGTGAAAGAAGAATGTGCAAAAGCTGGCTTGCAGCTAAACCTCAAAAAAACCAAGATTATGGCAACCAGCTTGATTGATAACTGGCAAATAGAGGGAGAAAATGTAGAAGCAGTGAAAGACTTTGTATTCCTAGGTGCAAAGATTACTGCAGATGCTGATTGCAGTCAGGAAATCAGAAGACACTTAATCCTTGGAAGAAGAGCAATGACAAATCTCGATAAAATAGTTAAGAGTAGAGACATCACATTGACTACAAAGGTCCGCATAGTTAAAGCAATGGTGTTCCCCGTAGTAACATATGGCTGCGAGAGCTGGACCATAAGGAAGGCTGAGAGAAGGAAGATCGATGCTTTGGAACTGTGGTGTTGGAGGAAAATTCGGAGAGTGCCTTGGACTGCCAGAAGATCAAACCAGTCCATACTCCAGGAAATAAAGCCAGACTGCTCACTTGAGGGAATGATATTAAAGGCAAAACTGAAATACTTTGGCCACCTAATAAGAAGACAGGACACCCTGGAGAAGATGCTGATGCTAGGGAGAGTGGAGGGCAAAAGGACGAGGGGCCGACCAAGGGCAAGGTGGATGGATGATATTCTAGAGGTGATGGACTCATTCCTGGGGGAGCTGGGGGTGTTGACGACCGACAGGAAGCTCTGGCGTGGGCTGGTTCATGAAGTCACGAAGAGTCCGAAGCGACTAAACGAATAAACAACAAAAAAACTTTTCTACCCAGCATTTTCAGCAATATGATAATGGTGCAAGAGAAATCTGTAAAGTTGGAGGGCAGCAAAATGTATTGTCCAGATGAAGGAAGAGGATAATGAGAGACATTTAGTAGGGCCACACGTGTTTCAAAAAGTATCAGGCAGTACGGATTCAGACACTTTTCAAGCACAGCACCTTTGTGCTGTTTGTGAAAACAACTTGACTTTTTTCAGGTTTACACACATGCCTGATTGCCTTTTGCACTGGCCCCAAAGATCAGAACAGACATGCCTTGGCAACATCATTTTTTTCTGTCATGGACCCATAACATTGCCTTCATTTCATGCTCAGCCCAGGAGTGAGAAAGGCTTAAATTGTCCTTATTTGTGACGGTGTTATAGTGGTATTTTACCTTTTTTTCTAACACTATTGAAGGGCAGTCTCAGGATATATAAAAGCAATTAGATTTTGTCACCCATTAACTTGAAAGGGGACAGATAACTTCAGTGACTTGAAACAGGGATAGTAGAAGCAAAGTAGGAATCAGCACCATGGACAACAAATTCTGTAATATAGGGCTGCTAGAGACAGATTAATGAAAGCAGGGAAATGCTGCACTCAGTCCAAAGCACTTCTTCCACATTACCTTATACCAAAGCACTTCTTCCACATTACCTTCCACATACATATACCAAATATGTATAATATCATATTTATTTACTAAACAAAGGACTGTCATGTTTAACACTATGGAACATGTGGTTCTCTAGGTAAATGTTTAACTACATTTCTCGGAACATTTGCCATTGGCCTTATGGGCTGATGTTGTTGAGATCCACGTCACACCATATGATACCCACCCTTATTTTATAAAGAGGAGATCTTTCTCTGGGCTGCAAACATTGAAACAACTAGTGAATGGCAGCAATGTAATATGGAAAGCCATCAAATCTTATTGTCATGTAGTGGTAATCTGGATTTTTGCAGCCCAAATTTGGTAGCACTTAAAAAGGAGGTGCAGAAGAGTTCCATCATATTCTCACCCAAGCAAGTAAATAGTTTTAATCCTGCCCATTGATTTATTGTGTTCAGTCCTCTTCCTAAGTTAAAATGTTATTTGTCTTATTTATGATTTGGAATTGTGTGAGCCCAGCCACTGGTAATCTAACACTGAGCCAGTTGTGGGTTTGTTTGTTCGTTTGTTTGTTTTTTTATCATGGTTTAACAAAGTAGGCTTACTGCAATGTGTAAACATAGTTATGGTTAATTAAATTGGAATGATAAAGTCAAAGCAGAGAGGCTTTTCTCCACAAATTGCAATTTGCCCAATATCTCTTTCCAAGTGGAGCCAGGTCCTTGTCACCTCAAATTCACCAGCAGTAAAAAAGCCAATCTCATCTAGCTCTGTTTTCTCTTCCTGGCAAGTAAAGTTAGAGCTACCATCTTCAGAAGGAGGATGTGTTACTTAAAGAATAATACTGAGGTAGATAGGGATTTAAATTATGGCTTCCCTTCTTTTCTATTTACTGTCTGGCCATTAATGATTAATTTCATTCCTCTCTATATTGCTCCATTTCCACTCTTTGTTATCACACTAGAATGGGATTGTAGGGTCATATCAGCCATATACACTGCTGGAAACTATTGAACAATAAACTCTTAGTTCTAACTGATTGTGTTTGTGTGTGCAGTGCAGGCCTCAGAGGCTGGAATTGCTAATACAGTAGGAAAAGAAAGAAAAACACTGTGACTTGTCCACTTTAACACATATTTAATATGCAGAAAACAAACTATAAACTGTGAATTGGCTGCAGTGCAAATGGCTGCTAACAAGACATTTCCAGAGGAGAATATTACAGCATTGGCTTGAGACTTGTATTAGGATACTAGGTTTAAAATGAGCCTGTTTACACAACACAATCATGATTTACACACTTAACTTAATGCCTGGGTTTGCACAGCACACTGAACATACGCTAACTGCAAGATTTGGATTTGGACATGCTAGGTAAAATATGGACTGTGAGTTTCTGCTTCAGCGTGTCCTGCAAACCCAGTGAAGCTGTTCTTATCCTTTTATCTCAGAAAATTGAACACAAGTTGTGTATTTTGAAAAGGAACAGGAGAGGTGCTGCTTGGAGGAATTCTTCCTCCTTGTAACTAAGACACCTTTCTTGTTTTCAAACTCCATTTCTTTGGTATCATTTGGTAGGTATTGCTCTAAAGAGGACCTTAAAAAAAGAATTAAATATTGATGGGTGAAAGTTGAGGCCTGCAGTAGTTTTCATGACAAGCAGCACCTGCTAAATTCATTACTAATTTTTACATAACTATTAAATATAGCTTGATCATGCTGGCCCAGGAAAAGACAGAGTGTCAGACTCCACAATCAAATGATGAATTGTCTGATTGTGTTCATCTGCTATGATGAGTCAAAGCATGTCAAGAACCAGATGGGAGGGGGAACACCAAGGAGTGTGAAACTGTTCTGTTTGGGTTAAGGGAGTCAAGGGAGGGGGAGTCAAGGTTGTACCATCAGAGACATCTGTGCTTGGTATGGCTGACTGTTGTAATTAGGTGGGAAGAGATGTAAGGGGGGAGCGGGGTGTCTGGTAACTTTTAATTAGGTAGTTTAGGCTTCAATTGCAGCTTTTCTCTTGATCTGTACACATTCTCAATAAATCTGAATTCTGCATGTTTCAACTGTGCATGAGTCAGGTCATTATTTGGACCCAAGGTGTCAGTTCTTACACAGAGGCAGATCAGAGAACAAAATACATTTTTTGGGGGGGAAAAGATTGGTCTATCTGATCATGCCATGTTTATGTTTATATAATTCATGATTTAGAATGTGATATTTCAGAATTGATACATGGATTTAGTAATGTGGGGAACAATAGAATCTTACAACTCTATTTCAAAACGTCTAAGATTTGAGGAACATTGTTCCACTTTCTTAGAACCATTTCCACTTTCCTATGTTAGAAACAAGTGAGCAAAATTACCTCTATTGGGCTGTATGTTTTTGTAACTGATCATTTGTGTAAGTAGATTTAGGGACCCAATAATTTAAGTTTATCAAGGTGTTCTTGTTTTTCTATGCCCCATTTCTTAGTCCCCATTACTAGCTGCTCAATGCAATAAGGTCTGAATTAAGACTCTGTGAACTCATCTTTAAATGAATGAATAACCTGATGTTGCTGCTCAGTGCAGTAATATTTCAGATGTTGTGTTGAGGCAATATGGATAAGATTATCCCTCTTACATGTCAATAATACCCTGCTGTCCAAATGTCAGAATTAGGAATATTTCTGAAAAAAATAGAAGTTTTGTGAATTCTCTTTGAGCAACCACATCTCAATAATCAATCAGACAGACAGACAGACAAACCAAATTATGACAACATCTTCAAGTATTACAGACTGATACCTGTTTTAAATTTGTATTGCCTGGTCTCATGTTATTGAACTAGAGTAGAAAACTATGTTGAAGCTGGTGAAAATGACAACAGTGCCAGTATTGATAGGAAAGTTTGGCCTAAGAGCCAGATACAGTTCACAAGGGCTTTACATCTTGCTTATAGAGACCTTACCAACATCTCCATCTTCTGAATGAACGAAGGTCTACTTTTGGTAACAAGGAATGATTTGGACAAAAAGTTCACTTCATCTGCATTGGGCATCATCAGTCATTCTCATAGTCCTTGAAAATGAAGTGTCTATGACTATTCCTTTTCCTGCAGGTGACAATCCACCATGGCACAATATTGCCCATTTTTACCTGTGCCATGGGAAAACTATTTCAGAGTTGAGAAACTTGGGAGCTTGTAATGCTTGAGAAAACATGGAAGCTTCCAGACAAATAGCTCTTAGCAATACCAGTCAAAAGGTATTCTGCAATTTTTCTGTTAATTGCACTCTGTCTTTCCACTTTTACAGATTTTCCACTTTTTACAGATTTTGTGTGCTAAGAAAAAAAAAAACTGTGCAAAAAACCATAAAAGTTAGAAGATAGACATTTGAATTCCATATCTAAAGAATGGGTGATTGCAGAATAAGTTTCATTCTGGAAGTGCCACATGTCTCAGAATGTAGGATAATTTTGATTTCCTTTTAAATTAAAATCATTATTGTTACTTTAAAAATAGGGAAGGAAGATGGTGGATATTGCATATTATTTTAGGTGATTTATTAGTATTATTCATCAAGTAATAAGAGACAATCATTACATATTTTTATAATTTCTTCAGTCATTTGAAACTACCATGATTCTAAGGTGACCTTCTGCAAGGAGAGACTCAAGTCCTGCATATTCTACATTACTGGTATAATTTGCATGACAAAGTTCCTTCTTCTATACAGTTATGAAAGATGGTATGTATACATACACATATATTCCCTCTTCTTGCTTATTGTTACCCAAGCTGTAGAATATCCTTTCTCCTTAGTATGACTCAGCTTGACTTGCATTTCCATACTGTTGATGTGATAGTCTATTGATTCTGAAGTCACACGCAACCATTATCTATTAACTTTGTATACAACCTGACTCTCAACGACTCTGGGCATTCATACCAAAACTGCAATATTTCCTCACCAGTTATAGTACCCCAATGGTTTGGGTTTGGGAATGGTAAACCACAGAGATATTTATTTCTTTATTTATTTGATTATTTGTTTATTTATCACATTTGTATCCTCCCGCATGAAATGATTCTCAGCAGCTCTTTGAGTTGCGGTACAGATCTTAGAGACTTTGTATTTCTAGGTGCGAAGATTACTGCAGATGCTGACTGCAGTCAGGAAATCAGAGGATGCTTAATCCTTGGGAGAAGAGCAATGACAAATCTCGATAAAATAGTTAAGAGCAGAGACATTGTCCTAACAGTCAGGAATCACGCTGAGACGAGGAGTAGGTCTCTAGTGTTTATTACTGCTACATAAGACAGAAAATCCTAAAACTGAAGAAGTGTGGGAAAACCCAGACAGATAAACCCCAAAAGTTAAGGCGGGTCTGATCTGTGTCTCTTTGAATGGCTGCTTAATTCCTCAGTACTACACATGCATTTCCCCCCCTGGATAGAGGCCCCCTCCTGCTCGCCATCAGTACTCATGACAGACATCACACTGACAACAAAGGTCCACATAGTTAAAGCAATGGTGTTCCCCATAGTAACATATGGCTGGGAAAGCTGGACCATAAGGAAGGCTGAGAGAAGGAAGATAGATGCTTTGGAACTGTGGTGTTGGAGGAAAATTTGGAGAGTGCCTTGGACTGCCAGAAGATCAAACCAGTCCATACTCCAGGAAATAAAGCCAGACTGCTCACTTGAGGGAATGATATTAAAGGCAAAACTGAAATACTTTGGCCACATAATGAGAAGACAGGACACCCTGGAGAAGATGCTGATGCTAGGGAGAGTGGAGGGCAAAAGGAAGAGGGGCCGACCAAGGGCAAGGTGGATGGATGATATTCTAGAGGTGACGGACTCGTCCCTGGGGGAGCTGGGGGTGTTGATGACTGACAGGAAGCTCTGGCATGGGCTGGTCCATGAAGTCACGAAGAGTCGGAAGCAACTAAACGAATAAACAACAACACAGATCTTAGAGTTGCAGTGTAAAGAATTATAGGATAGAATAGAAATTTCCATATGTGGAAAAGAAAAGAATGCTGAACATCTAGGTAAAGAATTGGAGAATTTTGCCTTACTCATTAATAATCTAGATGGGGAGGGGCTTAGAACAACTTGCCTAAGAGAACTTAAGTTTGTGGATGCAGTGAGATCTGGCCCCTCATTTCATTATGCTAGGTTTCTCTAGAGACAAAGAAACTTACTACAGCATCCTGCTTTCTCAGTCACACACAGGGACCATCAAACTTAGAAAAAGAACGATGATACAAACTAGTATTGGGTGGTTTAAACTACTACTAAAATCAGTAGTCTGGATACAAGCAGACAATAGAGTAGCAAAATCCAGAAACCGATATGCAGGACTTTATGAAGAGGAGAGGCAGGAAATCAAGGAAGGAAGAAGTGCAGGATCTAAATTTCTGAAGGGAATGATCTGGGTGCCCACACCCCATAACCAGATTTAAGGCACTGAAGTGTTGCAACATCATGATAGATAGAAGATAGATATAGATGAATGCTTTCTATCTATCTAAATCAGCACACAGCACAAGTTGGCTAAGCAAATTTTCTTATCCTAACATCTGGTAGGCACTGCTTAAAGTGATATTTATCAAAGCAGGTGCTATTCTTTTGAAAAAAGATCAAGCTAGCTTTTATTGTAACCTCTCTCTCTCTCTCTCTCTCTCTCTCTGAACTGCAGATTCAATAGCCATCTTAAAAAAAAAACTGATTTAATTGTTGGGAGAAAAAAATCTTCTTTGTGTACTACTCCTGGAAAAAATCTGAGGCTCCAGCAGCCTGCCTATTGATTGGCTGTTTAAATAGAGGCCTATATGATCCAAATAGGCTGGCCTGATTATACAACAGCAGCAGGATTTCAGTGCTCAGCGAGTGTTGAGGCAAAGAAGCCAGAGACAAGATGAGAATATGTACTATGGCATCAGTATGTAACTGCTGGAGCCAGAGAAGCCAGCTACCTAGCTCCCTCCGTGGAGAACTTACTGTGCTGCTTTCTTCCTTCCTGAGAAGATGCCAGCTGCGTGCCTGCGAAACAGCTGGTAGGACTGGTCCCTGGAATAGTGCATTTGACTTGTAATCTGTGTTTCTGAACAGAGCTTCCTTGCTGACATATCTGATGTCAATAAACCCTCTCAGAACTCAAGATATGAACAGAATGAAGGTGAGCTCAGTGCATGCCTCATCCCTTGTGCATCATGTTGTGGCTTTTATCACACCTGAATTTTTGCTTTCTTAATACAAGGGGTGGGTAGGTGAGAGATTGCTTTGCATAATTAGGAAAAAGATATTTTTAAAGGCTCAGTGTCAGTAAATGGAAATGACTCCCCAGGAAATGTTTTGACAACAAGCATCCTTTTTTTCAATATATATCAAGATGAACAATAGAGTAAGGTATTTCTGTCCTTTTATATTGGTGTTCTTGCTAGGAAGCTTGACTTCTTTCTTCCTTTAAAAAGATGCTGCTGTTGCTTGCTGTTTGTAACTGCTTGAAAATAAAACCTAGTTTTGTGAACTTTAATGTCCATTTAAAAGCAATTCTTCCCTGCGTGAAATAACAGGCTTTGCCAGATATCAACAATAATGCCACAATCTTAAGCATGTATGGTATGTACTTGTAGGAATTCCCCTTCCCCCTAAAATGAACCCATGAGGTTTCAGTCTTGTATTTTCAATATATGAAGCATTTGTCCTGTTTAGATTTAACACCTCTTTTCATTCAGCAATAACATTTTTTTTTCTTACTGATCAAATCATAGCACCTGCAAGTTAATATTTTCCTTAGAAAAGAATAAGTGATTAAGGGAAAATACTTGTACTGTTAATTATTGTTGACATTAAGTTCCTCTGTTTGGTGGATGGACATTGCTAAAAGGGCAGCTTTCCTATCCCACATTAATAGACTTTGCATTATGTTGTTCCAGCTGTGATAATCTGCATTACCTTTTACATATCCTAGCCATTTTTAAAATTTTATGATTTTTTGTTTTGTTTTTTTGCTACTCAGTTGCTATGATTTCTTCTTATGTGCAGATAAATTAAAATGGCTGTAATTGAAGCTTTTGATGGACTTATGTTGGCCAGTGACAACTTTCCTGGGGTTTGTTCAATTAACAATATTTGCATAGTATGTTACTTCTACAACAGTGTTTTTAAGAGTAAACATATATTGCACTGGCAAACATGGTCTTGCATGTGCTGTCTTTTCTGGCTATCCCTCTCTTCCAAGGTAGAAGAAACTCAGGTAGAAGAAACTCAGAGTGTCAGTGTGTAGAACATTTAAATAAAAACTACTTTTAAAATAGTTGTCATTGGAAAAAAAATCCATCATCCTGAAAAAAAAATAATGTGGAAGAATATATTGGTATAGCCCAATGTTATTTTTTTTTACTCAGATGTAAAGCCAAATGTGTTAAAAGTAGCCATTTAAAAAAAAAAAAGGGTTTTGCAACTTAATTATAACAAGATACACTTGCTAAAATCCCCTTTTCTGCAGAAGAATCAAATATGTTGGAACCATGTCTTCTTTTGCATCTGGCCATCTACTTCCAGGTTGGTCTGCACTGTACTGCAATTTTAAAATGCACTTTTATAGATGCCGACTCAGAGGTAAGACCACTGAATTCAGTGAGGTTACTCCCAAGTAAATGAGTATCAGGTTACAGGCTTAGCTATAAGTGATAACAGAAATTTGGGGACAATGTATTTTGAAAATCTGTAACCCATCTTTGAAATGCCCTAAATGACTATTTAAATGTTGAATGGAAAGCTATGACAATGGAAAGGACTTAAGAGGAGGAAGAGGAAGAGGAGGAAGAGGAAGAGGAAGAGGAAGAGAACTTACCATAAAATTCTTAACATGTTGTAAGGTAATAATCACTAGTCTTTTATCTCCCAACATTTAGCTTCTTTTAGCTTCTTGCTTCAGCAAAAAAACAAAAAGAAAAAAGAAAAAAGAAGAAGAAGCATGATCCACACAAAGTTATGCCCATTAAATAATTTTAATGGGAGTAATAAACACCTTTTCTGATATATCCCTGTAACCTGAAGGCAAAAGTTTCTCTGGGGTGTGCCTAAACTATGCATTCTGTCTCTATGTGAAGAAGAGAGATGCTGCATATAGTAATTTTACTGATGCCATTCTCCATCCCTGGAAATACTTTGCTTCCTGCTGATAAAAATTAATTTTGTCTATAAATCATCTACTCATCTCACTTCTCTGGGGAAATTTTAAGTGTATTCCTTTCCAGTTCTCTGATGCACATAATAACTATACCATATGCTATATGCATCTGTATGTTGTGCTTTGTCTAAAATCATTTTGCAATCTCTGGGCCCCATTTTGCATGGAGACAGAGTCATAGCCCAGCATCGTAGGGTTGCATTGGCATAGCCTTCTTTATGGCTATAGATGGGTTCTGTCAAGCTAACCCATTGCTCAGGGAAGGGAAGGTTGGAAATGCTACAAAAAGGAATGGACCAAGATACTTGATTCCTTGTATGTGGTCAAGGAAGTGAACTGGCCATGGCATTTTTTTCTTATCAGTTATAGAGAAGACTCTTTATAAAAAATGTAGATCATCTAGATGAAGTGCCAGAGAGATGCTTTCTGGCATAAGTTCTTACTTCTCTATAGTGTCCATTCTTTGTCACTATGCTTACATTCTTTGATGTCTGATGTATTGAAGGGAAGACTGTTCCATCTATAAAGGAGTCTACCATTATAAATATCAGTTTATACCACAGAAAATATAATTGATTCCTTCTTGAATACAGTTCCAGCCAACTTAATACTTCTATATATTGATGGTATGTCTGGATACATATGTCTCTAGAAGTGAAACACAGATCTTTTATAGAGCAAAAAAAAAAAAATGTTACTGGATATGCTGCTTATTTCAAGCATTGGTATGGCAAACTTAATATAGATTGGATGCTTTTGCTAGAGTGACTCACAGTATGTGCATTTTCTTGTGGGTTTTCTTAATAATACTCCCTATTAAACCTGTATTTCAAACTGGTCCTATAAAGATCAAATTGTTCATCACTTTGATATCTCTGAACATAGTTTATCCAGCTCTTGTTTGAAATTTTTGGCTCTGTGTTATTCAGATTCCCCCATTTTAATACTTTCCTGCTTGAGAAATAATTTTCATTTAACTTGGAGCCAGTAGGGGGCTCTTTCTCCCTATATTATCTGCACAGCAGGCTGTGTTACAAAATGTTTCTAGCTTGCTTATTGCTTTTTTAAAAAGTTCTGCTCAAATGGCTTATTTTGAATGTGGAGGCATTTTACTCAGTAAGAAATATTTACTTTCCTTGCTTTTACTAATGACCACATCTAAGCCCCATGGTTTTTAGTAGTAGTAGTAGTATTTGTAGTTTTTTTTTTCTCTTTCTCTTGCAAGGATGCACTAAAATGCTATTAAAAATAGCACAACATTCTGTCTGAAGGACAGTATACTATTTTAATATCTGAGAGGTGGCTGAGGGTCGATTAAGCTGAAAGGCAGAGGATGCACTTTGCATTCAGAATGCAATAGCCACAGGTCAGGCCTTCCCATGAAACAGAGTTAATTGAGCTGTTTCAGAAAACATGGAGAAGTGAGAAAAAACATCATTTTGACCTGCTTCAGGCAAGGAAATGTCTTGAGACATCACTGCCCAGCCGTTTTGAGTTACTAACTTACTGACTTAAATAACAGCTAACGTTTGTGTGTGTGTGTGTGGCTTCATGTGATGTGCATATCCACCTCATTACATCTTAGTATTGTGCCTAAATAAGCTACAATGTCTTGTGTGACAAGCTATGACTAAAAACTCTGAGTGAGTGATTTGTGTGAATACAGCCATTCAGAAGCAGTATTTCATGTCATATGGTTGACAGTTCCTAAAGTGTTTAATCAAGTCAACGGTTAAAATGATCATGATAACAATATGATTATCAAGAACAGATCTAGTCAGAAACAAGATGCATTGACTTCAATAAGGCATATTCCTTGGTAAGTGTGAATAGGATGACAACCCATGGTATTGTTTCAGATAATATGGACTACAATTCTTGAGTCATTTTCTTTGCTGTACTCATACCGAGCCTAGAAACATATCTGCAATATGAGCAATGTCCCTTTTAATTGACCTACCCAGTTGTATAACAACTGATTAATCGTTATATAAATATACAAAGTGGCAATTGCCATACTGTCCAATTCATGTGTGGGCTAATTAAATAGGTTCTGTGGAGACCTACTGTATTTCACAGTTGTTAAGCCTTCAACACTCAGCTTCTCATATGAAGGACATATCTCTGCCAGATTATTAAAGTGGCTTTGGTAATCATGATAACTGTTGTACTCCATATGTTGGGAAGTGGGGAATGGTTGTCTGTAATTCATAATTTTGAAATCACAGTGTATTACGGTTCTTGGGAGGAAGTTGTAATATATTAATTCATACAAATCTGAGCTCTGTGTAGGCATTTGCCTGCAACTAAAAGAGAATGAACATAGAAAGGAAATGCAAATGCAGATCCTCCATATTTCCATGCATCTGGCTGGAGCTTGAAATCTTTGCACATTTAAAGGCTCTTCTCTAAAAGCAGATGGATATACACAGATATTGGGGGAATCTACTGTTTATGCTCATATCCCATTTAAGTTTTGCATGCATAAGTAAGATTTACTCTTTCCTATTCAGATGGATTCCAAATGTTCAAAGGCCATGATAGTTATGGTGATGTGACGTGGTGTAGCAATCTTAGGTGGGGAAAATTAGTTTATAGTATAAATATAGCTTAAGACTGAGACCATTTCCATTCCACCTCAGTTCCACTTTCCAGTCTCACAAAAGCAGCTTTACTTCCACTGCCTAGAAGTTCTGGAAACATGCAGGAGCCAATCAGTGTTCCCACTAGATGACCAATGGGAGAATATAAAATATGTCACTGATTTAGGGTTGTGACCTGATTCTGGAGTAACAAAAATTAACCAGGAGCAGTTGTTATGATGAAAACTGCTAAGCTGCATACCTACCATTCTTTAGCTGCATTGAGAAAAATTCAAAGGAAAGTTGCTGGGAGGCCAATTTTCTACCAGTGTGGATATAGTCCACCCACAAGAAGCACCCTTCTCCCAATTCCTGCCATTTCAAATATGTGACCACTGGGCTCCAAATGAATTAGTTCATCCCTCAAAAATAGTTAATACTCTGAGATCCAACAGCCTGGCCTGATTCTGAACTAGTGCAAAATCCTCATGTGGGAATGCCCAGCTTCATTGGATGGAAAAAAATAAAAATATGGAATCAATACATGTTGGAGAAATAAATCTAAGTAGCAGTGTATGGAAAGATATGAAGTACAGTGCTTTTCTTCAAACAATGCTACAAAATCCTGTGACTTATAAAAGGAAAAACAGGGAATGGAGTTTGAGCCTCAATTTGTGTATGTTTTAGTCTTCTTGGAGCCACTATAATTTTGACTTTACAGAAATCAGAATGTAAATATATGGCAAGCCTTGGTTACCAATTCTGCTTTATACTAATTTGGATATAGAAAAGCAATGCGTGTTTGTGCTCATTAATCAGACTTATTGATTTAGTGTATCATGTGAACAGCCTAAAAGAAAATTCTTCTATCTGATATGAGGAAGTTGACCTTGACTAACAGTTGAACCTACTGTATGGGGTGTAGTGGTATGTTCATTTGTAATACATTAAATTCCTTTTTCTTCTAGGTCAGAGTTGAGTCCAAGTTGATTTTAATAAGCACAGTCAGTTCACCTCTTGTGTGATTGCCTTCTCATAAATGAACAACACAACGGATAGCTTGTATAGCCTTTTATCTATGGAATCTTTTGAAAGGATGAAGCTGGTTGTCACTGAGGAAGATGGCTGAGGCACACAGCTTCCAGTATCTCTTTGAAGTCTCTTCTCTCTTTTGTTCCTATACCAGAAGTGCTTCCTTTGCTCTCCTTCCTAGACTTTTTAGTTTAAAAAGACACTTTGTAGTAAAGTGCCTAAAATGATATTTGGGGAAACAGTTGTGTTCTGATCTAGTTAATATAGCCCAAGAATCTGCTACTTTTCTTCTTTACTATTCTCCCTGGCAAAGGAATTCAGTTGTCCTAATTGTGAAAGGGTGGTGCCACCAGAACTTTGTAAATGTATCTTTTAAAGTTATTAATCAATGATTTTGCTGTTGCTTTTCTTTGATCTTATGCTCTCTGGTCTTTGATGTGGTTTTCAGAGTGAATCATTTGTACTGAGGTATAATCAATTCTAGATGGAAAACCTCCGTTAATTACATTATTATGTTAATTACTCATTTCATTTGGACTTTCCGGGAGAAAAATTAAAGGGAAAAATACCAAAAAAGAAAGAATAATTCATTAAAAGTCAGAAAAACCAAAACAATCAACTAAATTGGATACTGCTTCTTTCGAATTTGTACTTCACAAAAAAAAAAAAAAATTCTGCTGCATTTAAAACAGATTATTTACCTGTTTGTCTACTGTACCTCAGGTTAATGCATCGCAGTCATGTGTCATAGATCAACATGAACTTCATAGTTCATGCTCTGCAGATTTCCTATAAAGTATTAGAAAATGATTAGCAGGTTTCCTTCAAAGGAATCATTCATTGTGAGAGACAGGAGTCTTCCCTTCCATTACTTTGGACATTCAAGATTCTTTTGTTTATTTGGAAGTGGAGCTACAATCACATCAGCCATAGGTCAGCAAACTACAGCTCACGGGCCAAATCTGGCCCACCACCTGTTTTTATTCAGCTCACAGGTGGGTGGCAGATTGCCAGGCCCAAGCCTCAGCTGAGCTCCTGGGGTGAGGGGCGGGACTGAGGAGTTGTGGCAAGGCATCCTAGACATCAGCAGTAGCAGCAGCCTATCAGTGGCCTCCTTGCTGGTGGGGCAGCACTGTCCAATGGCTGCCACACTCCTTAGCCTGAAGACCTACCAGCCACACCTGCAGAGGTGGAAGATGGGCAGAATCTGACTCATTAGAGAAGAAGTTTGGCAACCCCTGTCATGTTCGCCGTTTCAATGTCTTTGATGCATCGTAACGTTTCGCATGTCATTAATTGGATGCGTGTTTCATCTTTCTCGGGAGGATGGGAACGGTTATCTTTTGGCTTTGCTTTGGAATGTATTTGTATTATCTACTGCGCTCAAGGTTACTTTCCCAGGCTAGCAACTCTGACGATTGCTAGCACCTGTGTCGGGCGGGGCTGTTACGAGGGAGGCGGGATATGTTTGCACCAAGGGTTTAAGTTTGTATTTGGCGCGCTTTTGCTCATTCTCAGCTTTCTCTGTATCTGCCTTTAGTACTCTAAATAAATCAGATTTCATTTAGCAGCCTCTTGTGAGTCTGAGTATTTGGGGGGGCTAGGGCAACCATTACATAAAGCTGAGAATCTAAGTTCCTAACTCCGCTGGCCCCTGTCCAGGAAAGACAAGCGTCTAACCCTGTGAGGGAGAGAGCCCGCGATGACTGAACCCGACATCATGATGATGGAGGAAGGGGAACCGGACTCGACCGTGAGGCAGTCCGGCCGACCGTCCCAAGCTGGGGAGCTGTCAGCCATCCGAGAGGAGGCGAGCTCCGAGTCGGAGAGTGAAGCCGGGGGGCTGAAAACGGGCCCAGAGACCACCGTAAATTCTCCGGGTGAGCTGCTCACCTGGGATACGACCCAAGGAGATGCCACGGCAGCGGGGGGTCCCTCCTGGAGGCAGAGATACCCATTGTCCCCCAACGTGGTGCAGGTGCAGCCAACGGAGGGCTCACCCACTCCGGATCGGATCCGAGTGTTGGAGTCCAAAATGGATTCGTTGGAGGCTATATTGAAACAGCTGAGCTTGGATGTGACCTCGTTGCGAGAGGTCCGGGAAGAATCAAGCCAAAGGCATTCAACCCCCTCTTCCCAGGGGCTGTCCCCGGAACGGCGACGGGTGGTGCGGAGGCGCGAAGGGGACCAGTCGGTCCGGATGGAAATCGCAGCATCGCCAGGGCGATCGCCCCGGGGCCCCGTGCCGCCCCAAGCCAGGGGAACACAAGCCGCGGCAGCACCGGTGGTGGGGCGCAGCGCGGCGGGAGGCGGCATGCGAGACTTCCCTGTCAAGTTTGATGGGGACCCGACCAAACTCTCGTTCTTCCTGACGAACGCGAAAGCCTATATGGAAGAATGGGGGGCGTTTTTCCAATCGGAAAAGGCAAGGATCATCACCATTGCCACCAAACTGAAGGGGAGGGCGGCAGACTGGTATGTCCAGATGTGCCAGTCGGAGGCGCCCGAACTGGAAAGTCTCGAGGAGTTCCTCTGGGCGTTGAAGCAACACTTCGAGGACCCCTTAGCAAAGGAGAGAGCAAAGCGAGCCCTGAAGGAACTCAAGCAGGGGTTCAGATCAGTGGCCGATTATGCTTTGGAGTTTAAAGCGCTAGCTGGGAAGGTGGATGACTGGTCCCAAGCCACCATTATCGAGCTCTTCAAGGATGGCTTGAATACAGAGGTGCTGCGCTGGTCCCTGGGGAGGGACGACCCATACACGCTGTATGAGTGGATCCTGCTGGCGGGGAGGGCTGAACATGCACAGGAGATCTTTGCCCAGCGGAGGACCGCCAAGTCGGGGCGGGAGGTGAAGCCCAGCCGCCCATCGACCACCGGGGGGAAACCGGGACAACGACCCTGGGACGAGGAGCGGGAGAAGCGGTACGCAAAAGGCTTGTGCCTGAGATGTGGTAAGGAGGGGCATAGAGTGGCAGCATGCCCGAAGGCAAAGGTGGAGGAACGGCCCGGAAAACCGCCAGCAAAGTCCCCTGCATTGCCGAGGAAGCAAAAAGCTGCGGTGGCTGAAACCGAGGGAGACGATGTAATGTTCTTCGAAATTGAGGGGGAGACCGAAATCCCGCAGCCGGCGGGAAACGCCAGCCACCTGCTCTAAAGGGCGCCGCTGGGCAGGTGGTAGAGGATGGGCGCGAGCCTCCATCGGTGAGTGGCACTTACCGCATACTCATGGTGAAATTGAAATTGGGCTCCCAATCCAAGACTGTGGAAGTATGGGCCATGATTGATTCGGGGTGTTCCCGCTGTCTTATGCACCCCGACGTGGTGGCGGCTTTGGAGCTCCCCACGTTCCCTTTACAGCGACCCATCGCTTTTACTCAGCTGGATGGGTCCGTGGCAGGGGGCCAACCGGTCACCCATTTTACAGGGCGTGTAGCCTTGCAACTGGGCAGTCACCAGGAAGGGCTGTCTTTTGTGGTGGCTCCGGTTGGGGGGCCATTGGTGGTGTTGGGGGTACCCTGGTTGGTGCAGCAAAACCCCCACATAAACTGGGTCTACCGAACTATCACGTTTAGGGATGGGTTTTATCAAGCGGCCGAGGGGAAGGGTGCCCCAGAGGAGATGGTGGGGGTTGCGGCAGCTGCGACTCCGCCTTACCCGGCCTCTCCTCTGGAAGGCTTGCCGGCCGAGTACTGGATGTTTGCTGATGTATTCGGTGAAAAGGAAGCCGATCAGTTGCCCCCCCATCGAAAGACGGACTGTGCCATAGAACTGTTGCCCAACACCCAATTGCCTAAACCAAAAATTTATTCCATGACTCAGAAGGAACTAACTCTGTTGAGGGAATTTGTGGACAAAAATCTGGCGCGCGGATTTATTGAGCCGGCAAATTCACCCGTGGGGGCGCCGGTTCTTTTTCGCCCAAAAAAGGACGGGACATTGAGACTTTGTACGGATTTCCGCGGATTAAATGCCGTCTCAATTTCCAACAAATATCCCTTGCCATTGATAAAGGACATGTTGTCACATCTGGCCAAGGGCAAGATCTTCTCTAAGCTGGATTTAAGAGAAGCCTACTATCGTGTACGGATCAAGGAGGGGGATGAGTGGAAAACCGCCTTCAATTGCCCGTTGGGAGCTTTCCAGTATAAGGTGTTGCCGTTTGGGTTGGCTGGGGCCCCTGGGGTATTTATGCAATTAATCAATGAGGTTTTGCATGAACATCTGTTCAAAGGTGTACTTGTGTATTTGGATGATGTATTGATTTATACTGAAACCATGAAAGAGCATGTAGCTCTGGTAAAGCAGGTATTGTGTAAACTCAGGTCGGCTGAATTGTATGCTAAGCTGTCGAAATGTGCCTTTCATCAGACCCAAATTGACTACTTGGGGTATAGAATTTCTGATAAAGGCATAGAAATGGATCCTGCCAAGGTGCAGGCTATCATGGACTGGGAGAGTCCCCGCACCCGCAGGCAACTTCAAAGTTTCTTGGGGTTCAGCAACTATTACAGATTGTTCATAAGGGGATTCGCTGAGATTGCCTTGCCCCTAACTGAGCTGCTGCGAACCAAAGGGGTGGGAGATACTAGGAGAGTCAAGAATCCCGGAGCGCTGTTGAGGTGGACGCCTGCTTGTCAAACGGCGTTTGAGCGCCTGAAAGCCGCTTTTGTCAAAGAGCCAATTTTACAGCATCCTGATCCCTCCAAGCCGTTTGTTGTACAGGCAGATGCTTCCGATTATTCTATTGGGGCATTGTTGATGCAGAAGGATGAGGCAGGATGCCTCAAGCCCTGTGCCTACTTATCCCGCAAATTCTCTGAGACTGAAAGGCGTTGGCATGTTTGGGAGAAGGAGGCATTTGCAGTAAAAGCTGCATTAGAAGCTTGGAGGCATCTGTTAGAAGGGGCAAATCATCCCTTTGAAGTATGGACTGACCATAAAAACTTGGAGGCTCTTAGTACCCCTCGGAAACTGAGCCCCAAACAAGTTCGTTGGGCTCAATTTTTCAACCGATTCAATTTTCAGTTTAAATTTATTCCAGGGAAAAAGAACTTCTTGGCTGATGCCTTGTCAAGGCAACCTCAGGACTCTGGGGCAGCGCCAGATGTGGTAAGCACCCTATGGACGGCGCCCCAATTGGGCATGCAGGCTGTGACGCGAAGCCAAACGCGCGGGCAGCAGCCGCCCACTACAAGCGCTGTTCAGCCAAGTCCTTTGTCAATTCCCTCCCAGTTGCAACAAAAGTTTCTAAAAGAACTAAAAACGGATACTTGGTTGCTTGCAAATAAAGACAATGTTACTTTTGACAGAGGCTTTGCTTGGAAATCCGACCGCCTCTACGTCCCTGAAAGCCTCAGAAAAGATGTGTTACTACGTTCACACGATGACAAACTTGCAGGTCACTTCGGGTTTGTAAAAACCTTACACCTCGTTCGGAGGCAATTCTGGTGGCCCACGCTACGTAAAGATGTCAAAGACTACATTGCCTCCTGCACTGTTTGTGCAATGTCCAAGCGCAAGGTGGGCAAGCCCCAAGGACTGCTGCAACCGGTGGCAGCCCCTTCTTCCCCTTGGGAGGAAATCTCCATGGACTTTATCGTCGAGCTCCCGCCCAGCCAACGCAAAACGGTCATTTGGGTGGTCAAAGACTATTTCTCCAAACAGGCGCACTTCATCCCTTGCGTGTCCATTCCGTCGGCCCGTCAATTGGCTCGCCTATTCCTTGTACACGTGTACAGGTTACACGGATGTCCCTCCCGCTTGATTTCGGACAGAGGTACACAATTTACCTCGCAATTTTGGCGGGCGTTTCTCAAGCTGTTGGGCACGAAACAAGCCCTCTCCACGGCTTGGCATCCTCAGACGGACGGGGCCACTGAGGCGCTTAACTCGACTCTAGAACAGTACCTTCGAGCTTTTGTGAATTACCAGCAGGACAATTGGGTAGACCTCCTACCATTTGCTGAAGTGGCTTACAACAATGCAGTGCATCAAAGCACTGGCCAAACCCCCTTTCGGGTAGCCCTGGGTAAAGACTTTGTACCTATCTCTGATCTACCACAACCTCCGGCTGGTGCAGTCACTCCAGATGATTGGACAACACAACTGGCTGACTCCTGGCCAATGATTCAAAAGGCATTGGCAGATGCACAAGCAGATTATAAACTATATGCTGATCGGAAGCGGGCCCCCCAACCGGCATTCCAAGTGGGGGACTCTGTGTACCTTTCAACAAAGTTTATCAAGTCATCCCAACCTTCAAAGAAACTTGCGCCTAAGTTTGTGGGTCCTTTCCCGATTATCGCTCAGATTAACCCTGTGACTTTTAAACTTGACTTGCCTCATAACCTTAAACGCTTACACCCTGTTTTTCATTGCAGCTTACTCAAACCGACTATTCCTTCTGACCGATGGCATCGTCAACCTCCACCTCCCACCCCCATCATGATTGATGGTCAGCAACACTTCGAAGTTAAAGAAATTCTGGACTCTAGACGCCTTCGCAATTCTTTGCAATACTTAGTTCGTTGGAAACATTTCCCTCATCCTGAGTGGGTCGCTGCACCAGATGTAGCTTCCCCTGTTTTGGTAGCCCGCTTCCACTCTGCTTATCCCACAAAACCGGGTCCCTAAGTGTATTTTTAGGAGGGCGGTATGTCATGTTCGCCGTTTCAATGTCTTTGATGCATCGTAACGTTTCGCATGTCATTAATTGGATGCGTGTTTCATCTTTCTCGGGAGGATGGGAACGGTTATCTTTTGGCTTTGCTTTGGAATGTATTTGTATTATCTACTGCGCTCAAGGTTACTTTCCCAGGCTAGCAACTCTGACGATTGCTAGCACCTGTGTCGGGCGGGGCTGTTACGAGGGAGGCGGGATACGTTTGCACCAAGGGTTTAAGTTTGTATTTGGCGCGCTTTTGCTCATTCTCAGCTTTCTCTGTATCTGCCTTTAGTACTCTAAATAAATCAGATTTCATTTAGCAGCCTCTTGTGAGTCTGAGTATTTGGGGGGGCTAGGGCAACCATTACAACCCCTGACTTAAGAAGTAGCTCAGCCTAAATATACGAGAACCCGACTTTGGGATTTTTAATTGATAAACTAAAATAAGGCCATTTTTGAGGCAGTTGTAGTTTTTTTTTTTTTTTTAAGAAATGTGTATACTTACACATAAACACAATATGAGCTAACAACAATAAAATAAAATCACATTTCAAAATTAAATTTAGAAGCTGCCTGACTCTGGAACAACTTTGGGCAGCTTACATTTTTGAAAAGGTAGAAAATATTAAGAGAAATGGGTGGGAGGGAAGGTTTATATACATCCACAACTATCAGGGGCTCCAGAATTACCCAGCCTGTGAGAACAACCAGAACAAAACTTCCAGAACACCATCAGGGTGGGCGCCACATGAATCTCTAGGGAGATACTATTCCAGAGGGCAGTGGCCACAATGAAATTTAAAACAGATTGTTGTATACCATTAATTTTATGAACTTTACTTAATACCAACTTAAACTTAAGTCAGCCTGCATCTGGTAATAACCCACAGCACATCCATTATTCAACTCTAGGTGCTGTGGGTCTGTTGATGTCACGTGCCATATTCCTCCTCTATTTCATCCATTTTTGTTTCATGTCTAAGTCTCACTAGATGTTCTTCTAAATGCTTCAGCCAAGTTTTCTTTGAAGCTGATCACTGTACTTTCCAGCCTACAAGGAATGACTTCCAAAACAATCAATAAGGAACTCAGCATGGACCCATGCAATGAATGTGCCCAGACCACCTCATTCAATGCTTCATGTTGGTTGCTGCACCATTCCTTAATACTTTCTGTATTTTGCCATAGATTGAAATCCCTAAAAATGGCATAGGCACTGGGAAATCATCAAGCTTTTTTAGTAATTTTGAAGCAAAGTCCATGATTCTGCATCATAGAACAGTATTAATTTAACATCAGCACTGCTATAATTTAAATCAGTATTAAGTACCACTACCAAAAAGAATGGTTCTTCATAAACGTCATAAATGTCCTGAAAAGCAAAGCATTTTCAGGGGAATTTTAAACTTCAGACTAGATTCCAAATGTAGTTCAAAGGAGAGTCAATTTCAAAAAGTAGGAGCTAAATGGGAAAAGGCTGTAACAGATGAAGTGGCAATAATAAGTGGGAAAATTAAGCAATGTTAATTGCACAATTGAGCTGAGCACACAGAAAAAAAAAAATACTGTGGAATCCTTGCAAGCCATCACAACTTATTTATACAAATGGCCTAGATAGGCTGGCTAAATGATTGTGTAAAATAGGCAAACTATATAAAGGAAATCCAGTTTCCATCTGATTATATGTAAGCTGAATGGTAAAACAATTTTGTATTGTTGCAGAGAAAACTTCATGGGCATGTGATTAGGAATTCAGCTTGACATGAGTGAGTCTTTACCTTTATGTGCATGCATGAAGAACAGGCAGATCAGAGATGACCACATATTATTAAAATACAATGGGAACCTAAGTACTATCTTAACTTGTTAATTCTAAGAAACCTAAACCTTTAAAAAAAATAAAATGAGAAATCAGCTCACTGGGAGTGGGGAGAAGTTCCTTACATATAGTCCCTCAAAGATTAAGCAAGATTTCATAATCAGAAAAGTTGAAAGGTGCAATTTATACTATCAAGACCAACTCCCTGCTCAGTGCAAAAAAACAGATTGGTCTGTGCTTGAATTCACCAGTGACAGGCTTTCTGAGTAAATGCCTCTATTGTTGATTTTTGTTCCTAATGTTCAACCAGAATCTTCTGTCCTGTAAATTAAGCCCCTTATTGTGTATTCGATAATCTGGGGTGATAGAGAAAGATCTTCTCAGTGACAGTCCTTCAGGTACTGGAAAAATGTTAATATATGGCTTTGCAGTATCTTACTTTTAAAGCCAGGTATACCTGGTTTTCTCAATCTCCCTTCATAGGTTTCTAGTCTTTTGATCAGCTTCATTGTCTATATCTGAATTCACTCCTAGTTTTTTTCTGAATCTGAAATACAGCATGATGCCCAATTTATTCCATCTGTCCAGGGCAGAATAGAATGGAACTGTAGCTGCTTGTGATTTAGAAAGTGAGCGAGAATTGTGTTACACCTCTGACTGAGTATTCAGTTGGCTGTCAAATAACATTCCAAGTCAACTGATCAGTAGCTTGAAAGGAGTTCATGCATTTTTCAGATTATTCCTATATGTGGTTCTTTAACATAGGCTAACCTATTGGGACAGGATCAAATTTCAAGTGTGGGGTAATAGAAAGTATTTACAGATGACTGGCAGGTCATGGTCTCCACCCCCCCACCCCCCCAAAAAAGTATTTTATATAAGGAAAAATGGTGGGAACTGAATCTGCCACATGTAGTCTAGATAGGGTTAAGGTAGAGATGTAGACAGATGACTTTGGAGAAGATATTATTATTATTATTATTATTATTATTATTAATCAAATTTATCACCACCCATCTCCCAGAAGGGACTCTGGGTGGTTTACAATAAAAGATATGCAGAGACCATTAGCAAAACATGAGTTTAGCCCAGAAGAGCAATAAAGCATGAGAAAGAAACTTAAAATATTCTCAAACTTTTAAAATTCTGTTGTTATTATAGCTTATATCAACAGAGTTTAGTATTTTTTGCAGTATCTGTTCTTCACCGGGCCTACCTCAAAAGGCTGGCAGATAGGTTGAATTGTATTTTTAGAAAGACAAAATTGAATTATGAAGCCTCTCTAATTTATCATGATGATATATAGCCTGTTCTCTCCCAAGAACATAGACATACTGACTCTTCAACTTTATAAAGTAGTATGTGTGCTTGGGGTATCAAAAGTGACAGCCAGTTGGAAAACTAAGGGAAAGACATGACAGCAAGGCTTTAGACAGCAAGGCTTTCAACAACTCTGTGAATGAGATCAATATACATGTTCCCATAATTCCAATAAAGCTGAAAAACTGACCACCTTGTCAAAGGCTACATACTGAGTTAATGATGACTGCTGGCTCAGGATATGCCTATATAGTAGTTGTCTGAGAGAGCAGAAAGATTTGTTCAGAGTGAATTTTAATGGACTTACCCACTTTTGAACTTATGTAATGTATATTTAAGCTAGAATGCATTGATGTGCCAGTATCTACACTTGACTGAATTTTGTGATGTGGATTTCAATTAAAAAGGAAGGGAGAAAATCATCAGGAGTGGGGGAAGCATGTCTATAAAAATGCATATGTTCACAGAAATGTGAAAGAGAAATTTTCATGGGGACTGGAAATTTGCAGACGGATGCAGAAATATGAAAGGATGACAATATGAAAAAAACCAACAAACTGAGCCAAACTGAACGTAACGGATTCACCCACCCCTACCAGCTGCTATACAGATCCCTTTTATAAGTGGCTAAAATGAACATACTTTTAAATTCTTTTGAAAATCTTCACAAGGACAAGAGATGCAAAGTGATTCTACAATAAATATAAACAACTTGAGAAACTTGAGCTAATGCAATATTTGACAGTCTGGGCTGATGGGCTCAGACTTAAATAAAACATTAACCACTGGGGACTGTGTAAATATACTTAAAACATTCCTTCAAGTCTGTCCAGATATGAAACCAAAAGAGAACCTAACAGGATTCAAACAGATGCTCTCCGATGTTGGTTGCCTTAGCTCCTCCTTGGCTTTGTTCCTTCTGGATCTTATATGAGGTTCCTAGCTACCAGTCTGGTTTAATTGTTCCCTTGTTTTCCCCAGATTTATTCACCCCTATTAGTAAGACCCTTTATGCAGGTTCACAATAATACATGCTTCCATGCAGATTTTTGGACACAGTGATTATCACATCTAAACAATTAGTTGAGCTATTAATTATGTGTCCTCCAAGGTCGAGCTACTAATTATGTTCTCTGGTTGGATTTGTATTTTGAGTTTTCTTGAATGCGCCCTAAAACCTGTGGCTTTCCAAATTTTGTCATGCTCCAATTCTCATCATCCCCGATTCTGGCTCTATACACATTTGCTTATATATTTATTTTACACATTTCTATTCTGCCACAATCAAAAGATTATTCATTGCTTACATAGAAGTAAAAACCAATTAAAACATACATGGTACAAATGTCCATAAAACAATAAAAACAGCTATAAGACAACAAACAATAATGAGACAAAAATAATAAAAATTCAAATAATAAAAACACAAGATAAGGATGGCATAATAAAATAAAGGGAATCCTCATCTTTAATAACTTCTAAAACACCAACAAGGAGTGGGATAGCCTGATCTGTTCTGTTCTGTTCTTTTATGTTCTGTATGGGTGTGTGTGTCTGTGTGTGTGTACATATACGTGCGCTTACTGCAGGAGATCAAATGACTTTGGAGAGGCTTGGGTGTGCGTGTGTGTGTGCGTGTGTTGAAAGATTTTACACTTACCAAGTAACCATTAGGCAGAGTAAAATCCAACTATTACACAGAGTGAAGGTACAGCAAATTGTTCTTTATTTTTGAATTGTAGCTTATCATGCCTATTGTTTATTGATGAAATGATTTCCCTATAATGCTGGGTGAGCGTTGAACATTATTCAATTTATTGCTATTGAATTTGTACAAACACTCAAGCCAAGTTACTTACAGGTAGTCTTCACTAAACAATGGTAATTGAGCCTGGAATTTCCATTGCTAAGCAATGTGGTTGTAAAGCAAGATGGCACTGCTTAGCGATGGCAATCCTGGCAACTCCTCTTGCTGCTGTTAAGTGAATTTTATGGGTCATTAGCCTGAGCACCCACCCCAATCCAAGCCATTCCAGGCTTGGTGCCTCCCAGCCCCAAACACTGCCTTCAACTCCCCCCACCCACCTATCTCCCCCCATCTCTGCCCTTTTGGAAGCCCTAGACCCTGCCTTCAGGGGCAGCAAGCAGACTGTGTGGTTCTGGGGCTGCAGCCAGCTCAGCCTCCCTAGCCCAGCCATGCAAAGATCCAGCCTAACTCATCCCAGCCCACCCACATGAAAATCCAGCCAAGCCCAGCCACCATAGCAAGCTCTAGCCTCCCCAGTCTGCATTCATTCACTCAGCTGCCTCCTCTCCCATCTCCCCACATCGACCTTTCACCTTTTTTGCTCAGCTGCCACGGGCAAAGCAGAAGCACCTGGCTGCCTTTGCTGACTCCTTTTTGGACCCAGTTTCTCTGCCAAATGTTTCCTCCACGAGGTTCCCTTCCGAAAGCTGACTTCCGAAGCTTACACCATCTTCTCAGAGCCTTTATGTCCAGCGATGAAATTAGAAACCCTACCATCATCTTCATTTATACTTTCTCTAAAAACTGCATGTTTAGTCCAGGTAACTTGCATTGTACATAGTGGATACAGCCTGCTTATAACAGGTTGGTGATGTGTTACTGGAGCTGGGAAATGTTGTTTTACCTTGATTAGAATGGTCAGCTGGTATTATAAGCTCTAAATTTGCAGGTACAATACAACGAATTTCACTTGCCCCTAAAGGAAATAAAACCCTAATGTGGAAAAAACTACATTTAAAATTGCTTTTAAAATTGGTATTACTTGGATTTCAGAGCCTTAAGAACTGATCCTTTACAAGTGAACTCTTCTCTGTCCAAATGCTGATTGTGTGTGGTGCTCTAGTACTGCAGGTAGGTAAAGGTAAAGGTTTCCCTTGACATGAAGTCCAGTCGTGTCTGACTCTAGGGGGCGGTGCTCATCTCCGTTTCAAAGCCGAAGAGCCGGCATTTGTCCGTAGACACTTCCATGGTCATGTGGCCAGCATGACTAAACGGAACGCCGTTACCTGCCCGCCGAAGTGGTACCTATTAATCTACTCACATTGGCATGTTTTCGAACTGCTAGGTTGCCAGGAGCTGGGACTAGCAATGGGAGCTCACCCCATCACGCGGATTCGAACCGCTGATCTTCCAATCGGCAAGCTCGGCAGCTCAGCGGTTTAACTCGCAGCACCACCGAGTCCCCTAGTACTACAGGTAGTCCCCGCTTAATGACCACAACTGGGACCAGATATTTGGTTGCCAAGTGATGTGGGTGTTAAGTGAATCTGATCTGATTTTATGACCATTTTTGTGGCAGCCATTAAGTGAATCACCATGTTGTTAAGCAAATCACATGGTCATTAAGCAAATAATGTGGTTGTTAAGTGAGTCACACAGTTCCCCCTTAATTTTGCTTGCTGAAAGCTGGCTGGGAAGGTCTAAAATGGTGATCATGTGACTGTGAGACACTGCAGGGGTCATAAGGGCAAGGACCGGTCATAAGTTGGGTTTTTTATTGCCACTGTAAGTCTGAACCATTGCTAAATTGATGGTCATTAAGCAAGGACTAACTGTACATGGACAATAATTAATGATGTAGATCTGTAGAGGATAGAAAAATATGAAAAAATCCCTGCAGAAAAAGTGTGGACAAGAAACAACTTCTTCAAGCATTTTTCCTCTGGTACAATTGGAGTTTCCAAAATTCAGATCTTTATGGCAACAATAATTTCATTGCAGTGCTTTTACTTATTTTTTTTCATTCTGTTTTTAACTGATACCTTTTTCCTGGTTTCTGTTAGTTATCAAGGAGCTCAGCTAAAGCCAATGGGAAATTAATTTTCTGAATATTTATTGTTTCAGCTGCAGAAACATTCAGTGAAGAACTACTCCCTTTGAATCTGCAGGATGACATGGAAGATCCCAAAGTTTGAGGTTCAAAACAAGCTGCCCTTGGTAAAACTCCAAGTGCTGCTTTGTACAGCCCTCTGGAGTCTGTGCAGGAAAGTTTCCCAAGCCTGCTCCCCTCTATGAATGGCAGTCCTCTGCTAATTTAGAAGGGGATTTTAGCAGGAGGCTTTCAGTTTCTAATTTGTTTATTTGTGTTGCCTCTGAATCAGTGTTGACTCCTGACGACTGCCTGGATAAGTCCTTGCAGTTTTCTTGGCAAGATTTCAGAAGTGGTTTGCCATTGCCTCCTTCCCAGGGCTGAGAGAGAGTGACTGGCTGAAGGTCACTCAGCTAGCTTTGTACCTAAGACAGGACTAGAACTCACAGCATCCCAGTTTCTAGCCTGATATCTTAACCACTACACCAAAATGGCTCACTTCCCATTTTATAGTAACCAATAAATATGAAAAACAGAGCTGGAGACACAGAAGTGTAATGTTTTCTCTACTATATTACAATTTGGTGGTGTTTGGGTAAAGTTTGGGTAATGTGAAAAAAGTATGCATATCTCTTCAAATCAGTGAAAGTATACATGTCCCATCCAGTTCTACCACCATTTTATAGATTGATGATCTCTCTTCTGTGGTCTGCACTGCTGCCAATGGATCTGCCTATACATTATTTTCCTTCCTCCCAATAGCAATGCCATCGCACTACTATTATTACTTCAGTCTTTAACAAACTCCCATGTTGTTGTTTATAAGAAAATCCTCATTCTTCTTTCGTATTTTCCCTGATACATGTCCTTGTGAATTTACATAAGTGACATGCCCCAAAATATTTGTTCAAACTTCCTCCCAATATCTTTCTGAAGGCTTAAATGTTACTTTCTTGCCTCAGTTTCCCAAAGTTGTTAAGAGGTACCAGTAACCCCAAAACATACCAGTTGGCCTCATATATTGATTTCTGCATTGTGTTTGAAGGCCCAGTGAGTTTGGCTGAGGAGTTCTACTAACCGCTGTCCTGGAAAGTAAGAATACTTTGTAGCAGCTAAGAAGGAAATGCCTTTTTTTTTGACATTCAGTTCAAAGAATCTAATACGTGATTTCTAGTTTTATTTATTTAATTCAATTTAGGTGGTGCCTGACTCCAATTGATTCTGGGTGGCTCACAATATATTACCACAAAAATTCAGTACAAACCAAAATAAAATGGGATCTGGTTACTATATACCAGCAGAAACAAAAATAACAAAATAAGGGCCCCGTTCATTTAATCCCAAGGCTTGGGAAAACAACTAGGTCTTCAAGGCTTTACAGAATTTCAACAGGGTGGGGGCCACACAGATTATAGGGGTGATTTCATTCCAGAGGATAATGAAACATAACAGAGAAGGCACACTTTCTGGGCCCTTATACATGCAATTTTGCATGAAGTCACATTCAGGATCCAGCTGGGGAAAGAAAATACAAACAGTAGTGCTATCTTTATTTGGAGAAAGAAAGAGTGTTGGGTAGGAACCACCATTTTCTAGATCCTTAAACAGGGTGGCTGCTTAATGCAAGGATGAGGAACACTGCCATTATTCCTGATGTCCATATATTCAGCGTAAGGTGTTTAGATAGATGATAGATAGATAGATAGATAGATAGATAGATAGATAGATAGATAGATAGATAGATAGATAGATAGATAGATATCAGGTGAACATGATCTGTACTCTCTTTCCCTACACAGAGGTTACACATATGTAGTTTATATGTACTGAGCTCTGATTAGCTTTTGGGGTAATTTCCTGGGAGTCATTAATGGGAAGAATGGTGAAATACTTCAACTTTAAGCATCCATTCCCCATTTTTATGGATATCTGAAAAGGGTTAAAGAGAGAACAGAAAAGAAAAATAAGGGAAAACTACATATTTAGACTGAATGTTTATTACTTATGACACAGTAAGTATGAAAACCTATTAGAGGCTCAAGAAGTCTTCCATATAATTGAAATTAAAACTTATTTCTTCTCATGTATGTATTTTTATATCTAAGTATTCCAGTCTGGATTTTAATATTTATTTGTTTGTTTATTTATTTATTTATTATCCTGCCTTTATGTTTGGCCAACTCAAAGTGGCATACTTAATGTTCCCTCCTTAATACTCCCTCCTCTTATTTTCCCCACCACAAGAACCCTGAGAGGCGGGTTGGGCTGAGAGAGAGTGACTGACAGTCAACCAGCTAACTTTCTGGCCTAAGGGAGGACTAGATCCCATTTTCTTTTGGTTTCTAGTCCAGCACTGAAAAACGCATATCTAAGGAATCGGCTTTTTATAATATACTTTAGGTAGTTTGCAAATATATTTAATGTAAAATCAACAGTTTAAAAATGACAGTAGTTGCCTGATACATTATAGGTTAAAAGAAAAAAAAATAGTGAACTAAATGATAGCGCAAGAAGTATTTTAAAAAATGCAAAACATACATTGCATTCAGTGGGTTGAGGGAAGCCACAACATGTTGAAGTATGGGTTGCAGAGTAGGATGGGACTTGGTCTTCTGTTGTTCTTTTTCTTTAAGGTTTTTGGGAAGGGTTTAGGAGTTTATTTATTTATTTAAAGTGAAAAACACTTTAGAACTTACACTAAAGTTTATGAGTATTTCCATCTCAAAATGCTAGAAAACGGTGCTACCAATTTTTAAAATCTGATTAAAGGAGGCTTTGGGATACCCCCACTCACACACAAACACCCACACCCACCCGCCCACTGACACACACACAATGGTATGGGGGCCACTTATAGGCTTGGAGTCTACAGTGCTCTTTTCTGAATTAGGAATGAAAAAGAGCTGAAACTGGAAGCATATAAATGAATGTACAGTTTTTTTGTGAATTTGCTTTGTTTTCTAGATCTTTGCTTTACAAAAAAATAAAGAAGGGGCAAACATTTTCAGAAAAAACATAATCTAGCATACTGTCATGAGTGAGGATGGCGAGCAGGGGGCTCCCATCCAGGCTGTAAAGCGCATGCGTAGTACTGAGGAATTAGGTGGCCATTCAAAGAGACACAGATCGGGACCGCCTTAGTCTTTGGGGTTTATATGTCTGGGTTTTCCCACGCTTCTTCCGTTTGTTAGGATTCTCTGTATGTAGCAGTAATAAAACACTAGAGACCTATTCCTTGCAGCAGTTACATGTGGCTTTGGGTTTTAATTACAAACTACAACTAGGAAGATATGAAATATCGAAAAGTAAAGAAAAATGTCACTATGTCGATTTATTCAAGGACTATTATTTGTGTCTATTAGAGTCCTATGGAAGGCACATTTCAGTTCTGAATATTGGAGGAAAAGAAAGGAAATAAGAAGTTCCACTAAGCATGAAAGATGAGGCTCTAGAGAAATCTCAGAGCAACATCACTTCCACGATTCACAAGAATTTTATAGCATTATTAGGTTATTTAAAATTTACAGAGGGCTGTATTTTGTTTTGGGTTTTCTTGTGGGGAAGGGTCTTTCTTTCCTTCCTGCAAAGTGAATAATAATTACTTTTTTCCATCATGAAATCTTAGGGTTATATGATTGTTTGCTGTACATTCCCAAAGGAAAGCAGGGGAGTAATTGGAATAAAGGACATGTTATATTAATATATATACCATCTGTTATGCGGAAGTTCTCAAAGGTACTGAACTTCAATCTTAAGTCTGATTAGTTTCCATATCAATTTATTTAGCTGACATTTTTACATGCAGTTTGGTAATATTCAGCTTTATTTACATGCACCTTTCTATGCAATTTCTGAAAACAGTTTTCCCCTGTATGATATACTGTATTTGTGTAAGAGATGGGAGGCAGCAGCATTAAAGTACAAAGCAAATGAATCCCCCCATCCAATTCTTATTAGTGGCAGTGTTTTTGTAGAGGAAGACAGTATCCAACCCTAACTCTCAGCTATCTACACTGGAGAAAACAAATCAACAAACAACAAATGTGGATTTGTTGTTAGAAAGTTGTAAAAAAGCCGGAGAAGGTGGGTATGGGAGAAAATTGACTTGAAATATGAAATTATTGTGTGTCTAGTTGTCTGCTATAATGACCTTTAAGTGGCATTAGAAACTTTTTAAAACTAGCAGCAGTGAGGAAGAAAGTCTCTCTTCAAGATCACAGTGACATCATCATGTAAACTATTTCCCTCCCCCCCTTCCAATATTTGAATAGCTGATTTAAAATCTCCACACTGGGCTATGAGTCAAGCTACCTAATCGGCTGGTCTCTAGACAAACAGCTGAAAATAGTAGGAGAAAACAGGGTCACATTTTCAAAGTATGTTACTAACAAATGCAGCCCCTGCAAACATCCAGCCAACCCTAGCCTCCATTCTGATGCCTATTTCTAGTATCTGAAGGAAAATGTGCAATTTGCATTGTTAATAGGGACAAAATTATGTAAGTTAAAATATGGATAGCCAGATTGTACTGAGTACAAATCTTTACAAACAGGTGACACTCAACAGAAACATTCAGTAATACTTCGTGTGATTAAAATTTACCCTATAGCACAACAGATGATTTATCAGAATCTGTAAAATGGCTATGTTTCCTATGTTTCCTGCTTTAAAGAATATGGTCATAGGACCCAAAGTAATAGCCTTCTCTTATTATTGTTCCTAAGCAATTGGTATTCAAATATATGCTCTGATCATGATGGTAGCATGAGTTAATTTATTCTGTTTCTGAATTTGTCAGTTGTCACCCAAGTTTATATTTCTTGGATATAAATTAAAGGAATCATAAAGTTCATCTGCAACACAGATGTAAACATCCTGATCATTTAGTTCTTTCCACCTCTGGTACCTCTGCTGATCATGAGCTAATTTGAGTAATTCTGGTGAATATGTTAGATCTTGATGTCTATTTTCTATTTCACATGTTGTGGGACTATAACTCCAGCCTATAACTGAAGAGTATAAATTAAAATGTCATTTGGAAAAGATCTGTGATAGGCAAGTATTGTTGCATTTGAGCTCTGAATTATTATCCCCAAATTCTGCAGAAAATCATTCTCCCTCTGTATTGAAAACAGATTTCATTGTGCTCCAGAAAGCAAACCTTTCTTACTTGTTCTTTCAAAATAAAGCTCTATACAGGTTCCCAAAATAAAGTATGAGTAATGTTGTCTATTATAAAACTTGATTTCCCCCATATATCTAATCACTTTCTTACTTTTCCTTATCACAAACCCAGCAAATCCTGGCAGGTGCTATTATTATGTCGTTGGAGAATGAATGTGAGCTCAGTTCCTGTTTTCCTAATTCATTCAATTCTATCTTTATTGGAACTGATGTCCAAAATCAGGAAGTGATGTCCAAGAAAGTAATGTTACAGCTTTATGGTCAAAAACTGCAATAAGGATTTTGTTCAACAGAAGTTCATTATCAGACTTAGTTTGTAATTAAAATTAATATTATTTTTCATGAAGTCTATATCATTTTTAATATATTGGATAGGTTATATCTTGAATTCATTTATATGTATTATTCCAGTGGAAGGACAAAGAATTGCTTTCCATCATTCAAACTATAGATAAAATATGTGTATGTTACATTGTACTGTGTGTGTATGTATGTATTAAAGTGTGTGTCAAAACTTTGATATTGATATTCATAGAGGACCCAAGATGAATGTTGTTAATATCTTATTTCCAAAGAAATTAAAGCTGTTTGTTTGTTGAAGCAAGATCAATAATCTGAATCACCCTCCCCCACTAAAGAATAAATTCAGATGGAAGCGAATTTTATAAATACTCTTAACATGTATGTGCATAACCAAGTTCCTCAATCTATACATATTACACTATCTTCCCACTTTTAATTATAACTCTTTTTTAGGAAAAAAGTGCTCCCAGAAAACAGAGAAATCCGATACCTTTGCCACTGACACAAATGCCAGTCTTGCCTTCCTTTGCATGCTGGCAAGAGTGTATGATTCTAGGCCCTCATATTGTACTCCATTATCCACTGGCCATTTCAGGGATGATGAAGATCTGAAATGCAGCATAAAATCAACTACTCTTGAAGGAAAAGTTGCATGTTCAGTGAGCATTGTGGAATTTTCAGCACATTCCCATTTCTGAAAAGGCTAGTCTTTTTTTTTTTTTTAATGGAACAGTGATTTTCCAGGAGCAGGAACTGCCATGATATGTTCATCTGGAACAATAGTTGTCCTGGTGGTGACCTCCTTCTGAGCTACTAAAATTTTGCTCTTGCAAAGCTCATAACTGATTGAACGGCTGCACCCATCTTTGTTGTAAATGAAAACTGGAAGCAACTAATGGAAGCAACGCTATTTGGAAAAAATAAAATTGAGCCACTAAATAGAAACTTAGCAAATCAAAACAACCTGGCTATAGTTATTTCAAGCAGCCTGGTGGTTCAATACCTGTATTCGCAGTTTTGGCTCTTCACTTGTGTTAAGCAGCTGTTGATTGCTTGGCTCACTGAAGCATATGATGCTGAACAAAATTACAGGTCAATAAAGTCATTTATAATGATCTGCCTGCTAGCTAAAATGGCCGATGAATCAGTCTAAATTCCCTTTTATGCCAAACCTAACTAGGAAAGTCCATGCTTCTGAAGGAGGAGATTGTGTATAATGGACTGGCAAACCTATATAGGCCCATAATTATTTTTTATTATCCCTGTCAAAATTGAAATTTGCCTATTGCAGTTGAAATAAAAGCTCACAAAGCATTACTTGAAGCATTGAATGCTATGACAAAGTTTTTATTTATTTTATTTTACATTTTTAACAAATACAATTAACAAAACAATCTTTATATTTAAAAAACAAAATTAATAGAAACCAAAAGGAAAGAAAAAGGAAAACAAACAAACCCCAAAGAAAGAAAGGAAGGAAAAAATGGGAAAAACTACCTTATATATTATATTTATTAATAGTCATTGGTTTACTAATAAATACACTACTATAATGTAATCAATAGAAAATATTATTGTAAAATATCATAAAATCTCTGCCATAGTAACACATATTGCTGCATCCATTGACTAGTAGAAAATATTGCCTTTTCCAAAACACATAGATCACACATTTCTGACAAACATTCCTTAACATCTGGAATATCACTTTTTCCAATTTCCAAATATGATTCTTTTAGCCACCCCCATGCTCAATACAACCCTAATTCCTGATAAACAGTCTGATTCCAAACCTTTGATATATAGTTCAACATCACATTAACATATTTAAAATTTGGAAATTTTCCCATAAATCTACTTATATAGATTAACACAGTATTCCAAAGGGATATCATACAGGTCAGTGAACCCTCAAATTTTTTACACCTCCAACAAAGAAAAAAAAATCTCCATCCTTTCAAATATATTTTTCAGGGAGTCCAGTGCATCCTTTTTTGGTGAACCAACTTTAATCTCAAATCTGTAGATACCATTTTGGTGCTTTTAAGGGTATGAATCCATTGATGGGGCATTATTGGAGATTCCAGTTCTTTAGTCCATGTTTGAAATATCCCTGAAATGTCTACTTTAAAAAAATATTATTGAGCTTTTGATAAAGATAGGTTACAGGTTTTAATTCTGTCATGGATTCCATCAAACAATAGAACATCTCAGGTGCCTTTGAGGCGGCCAAAGCATCTGTCCCATATTGATCCATTAAGACATGCTTAAGTTGAAGATACCTCCACTGTGGTGAACTGGGAAGACTTCAGATTCAATTTGAAGTTGGGAACAATCCTCAAAGCAGTCATTAACATAACAATTGGTTTAAAATCAGGATCCCAGCTTCCACCCATACTTTCCAATATAATGTTTGACCACCAATTTTCAAAGTAAAACATTGCCAGAGAGTATTCATGAGTCTCATTATCAAAACCCAGTCTATGTCCTCATATGGCCAAAGATGTTTTACTCCTGGAAATGAAACACCTTTTCTACTATAAGTTGTTCCAAGCATTTGCCATGATTGCAAAGGAAGTAAATTGAAGACAATGAAAGTATGCCTTGTAATATTTTTTTTCAAAAATCAGGCAAAGTTTCTGTTCTTTCTCTATCTATAGGGAGCCCCTTTATCTTTAGGCTTCTGTGGGTCAACTCTCCTGGTAGTTTGATCAAAGCTTTATCAGGAGGATCCATGCTCTTTTCATGCTTTTCACTTGTAGATTCTGCTGCCTTCAGCTTGGGTTCATGAGAACAAGCAATTACTGTCTTCACATTCTCCAGCTCCTCTTGGAAATTGTTAATTTGAGTTTCATGGTTTTCATATCTTCTCTTTCATAACTTCATGTTGCAATCTTGAATATTAATATTCTTATCCAGTATGCCACTGTCTTTACAAACATTAGCTATCTCAGAATAGGACTTATCATGACTAGCCTTCATGAGGTTAGAATTGATTGCAATTTATCCCTCATCTGGGGGGCCAATTCCTCCTGGGAAGGACTCTCAGCCTCAGACTGAATAACACCAAGAGTCTCAGCAGCAGAAACAGTTTAATCCTGAGGTTTGACCATCAAGGCTAACTCTTCTATGGAGAAAGGGCTGATTTTGCCTTTTGAATTTTCTTCTTCTCTAAGTGTACAAAAAGACATTCAGCAAAGTGGAAATAACAACAACTAAAAACTACAGACCTGTAAAAAGGGCTCACCTAAATTTCACTCTGTCTAAAGTATTTTAAAGGAGGGAGAGGAGAGGATCAAACAGGCAGGTATTAGATCTCCAAGACACCAGAAGTCCTGAAAGTTATGAAAAAGTACTGAAATGTTTTAAAAAATCTAGTAAACTGCATTATGTTTTTTTAAAAAAAAATCAATATACTGAGAACATAATATATATGTTCTCAGTATTTATTTGATTTTTCTCCTGCCTTTATTTTTGATCAACTCAAGGTGGTATGCCTACCTAATGATCCCACCTCTATTTTCCACTCTGGTGTGGTGAGTTGGGCTGAGAGAGAGTGACTGGCCCAAAGTCACCCAGCTGGCTTTCAAGCCTAAGGGAAGACTAGAACTCATGGCCTTGCCTTGGGTACAGTCCTTCCAAAGATCATAGCCAAACTGGCAATCCATGGAAAATAATCATTAATTTAATTTAAATTAATATTAATTTAAAATGTTAATACAATGTAAATCAAGTCAAATCAAGCTTGGATGTTCTGCCAGCCCCATCTACTTTTTGAATATAGCCCCTGGCTTGCCACTCAAAGTTTAAATTCAGAAAAATGCATTCATCATTGATGTAATAACTGCATGTAGGAGAAGGTAAAGGCTTGCTTAAGTCACGTTTGACTATCTATATGGGCATGTCTATGTAGCAATCTTGGCAACAGTATGGTCTGCCATTGTCTAGTCTGCAGATCTGAGATTTCCTTGTAGTCTCCCACCAAAGTACTAACCAGGTACAACCCTGTTAAGCTGTTTTTTTTTGATCACCCAAGATCACTAGGTGCTGCCACTGCTACAACAGTCAAATCAAGTCTTCTTTACAGCCTTGTGATCCATGTTACAACATTAGGTCCACATATGCTTCCAGAAAGAAGATTATGTACTCCAAAGTATCAAATTCATTTACCCGAGCAATGAGTGGTATTAGATTATCTTTTTAATAATATTTTTTTTGAAAAAAAATACCCTGGTAATCTAAGAAAAGTTCCCTGAAATACATTTAATTTTTACAAGTTATGGTATTTTATGCTGCTCAATAACTGGAGTTCCTTGGAAGAAATCACTATCAAAGTCCCATTTATTGAGTGAGAGGTGCATCTGAGTCTTGTGAAAGTAAACATGCCCACTTCGACTTACTTTCAAGTGATTACACATAGAAATGAAGTGCTAGTCAAAATTAAATTTGGGTGGCTTGTAGAAGATATGTAACATTTATGCATTGCTTAATACTGAACATAACATCTGGAAAATCTATCAAGAGTTGTTATAGACTCCTCCACCTCCTCCTCCTTAGTTGTTTATGTAATCTGCCAGGCTGACGTTTTCCCCCCCAGTTTTCCAGAGTAATCACTGCAGTTTTATAGCTAAGCTTCCTAAGCCAGATAAGTTGCTCTTAACAGGTTATTCTATTTGCTGTTCAATTTTTATCTTCCCATACTGTCTCAGCCTATTTTTTTGGAAAAAGGCTATGAAAGAAATGAGGACAGTTTAATGGATTTTCTTTAAAGCATTTTCCAGAAAGCTGATTATGCAAATGGCTATTGCATGGGATGCAAACTGAGGAAGTAAAATAAACAAGTACAAGTAAGAGAGGGGACTGAACATTCTTGAATTCTAATTGCAAACTGCTAAGGTGTGCTTCTATTAAGCTTTGGGGATAAGTTTTTTATTCAGACAAACAATGATTTTAAAAAATGCAGTGGGCCGATGGAGAACTGTTACCATACAGGGCAGATGTGCTGAGTTCAGTTGATAAATCACAAATTCAGAAGGCTCTTATAATCTACTTATGAGCGGCAATCTGAAAAAGAGTTATTTACATTTTATATATTTATTAATGCTTGACTTGCTAGAGAAATCAAGTGAAATCTGTGCATTTCTGATAACAGTGGATAAATGATGATAAATCTTGTCTGTTAATTGTATGTGGGTTGTGTGTGTGTATGAATCAGACAAATGACAACCAAGAACTTTCCTACTTTGTTATACTTGGCAGATTGTTTAAATATACAATCCAAGGTGGCTTGCCTTTTCAGCAAACATGCTGGTTTGTGCTGCTGTTCACTTAGAGGAAATGCACATTACCTGAGAGATTGCTGGGAGACCACTGATGAAGGATCATATTTTAGAAGTATTTACATTTTCATAACAATATCTAGACATCATAAACTGTCCAAGCCACTCTAGATGTAAGAACCAATTGGAATCTTCTATAGCAATAAGCCCTTTATTAAGATTGAGGATGTGTTCCTTAGCTGTTTTTCTTTAGGCAAATTGTTTAGCCAAGTACAAATTGCATTAGGTACATTTCTTAACTCTTTGTCTCAGATGTTTTCCCCAATGCAGCCATGGAATTGATCTAATTGATTCTCTGCTACCTATTTTTAGTTGCTGGGTCACTTCGAATAATTGTCTTATTTTGTCTGTTGTAAGCCTAGAATGGAAAAACAGGAATTAAAAATATACAGGGACATCCAAATTAATCTAGGTGGGCCAGAAGAAGAAACAAACAGAAGGCAGACTTGGTCAGGTAGTATGTCTTTAATACTTATTTGATACCCTGCAAATTTCTAATACAGGGATGGCCAATTATCTGTCCTGTTCAGATTATGAGATGACCAGGCAGAATTACTATTAAATTCTTTATTTACAAATAACTATTTACAACAATGAAAGTCCTTAGAATAGATTAGGCAGTGCAGTTCAATCAAGTCCACCCAGGTCATGGAGGATAATAAGGCAAGGCTGTAGATTCAGAAGTAGAAGGAGATTGTGGCAAAACAGCAAGGCAGAACTCGGTCCTCTCAATAAGGTGGCAAGACCCAGTGCAGTTAGAGCACATGGCAAGGAGGAGGCTTGCCCAATCTCAGACTGGGCACAAAGTCTAGACTAGGCTTGACAACAGAGGCTTGACTGGAGCATCAAGGCAAGGCTCGGATCTGGAGACAAGGCAGGACTCAGCTGGAATGGCAAGGCAAGGCTTGGAACTGGACACAAGGCTAGACTTGGCTGGATCTGGAAGACAAGTCTTGGAATTGGAAGCAAGGCTGGACTTGGCTGGAGCAACAAGACAAGGCTTGGACCTTGGAGCAAGGCTGGACATGGCTGGAGCAACAAGACAAGGCTCAAATCTGGAGGTGAGGCTGAACTTGGATGGAACAGCCAGACAAGGCTTGGAACTGGAAGCAAGACTGTGCTCAGCTGGAATGGCAAGACTAGGCTAGACTGGAGCAGCATGTGAAGGAAGCAGGTCCGCAACAGTAGGAGGAGCTGGCTCTGATTCTGCATCGGCTACAGGCAAGGCTCCTGACTCTGGCAAGGACTCTTCCGCAGATGCTGTGAGCTCAAAGGATCAGTTGTCTCTGGCAGCTTGCTCTTGGTGTGTGTGCCTTTTTAAGTGATCCTTTCCATGCCGTTTTTCTTCTGCAACCAATCAGGCTGCCTTTTGCTTCGCACACTTCTCTGCTCTTCTCTCTCGAGCACTGATTGGAGAATTCAAACCTCCCTCTGAAGTTTGTCCAATCAGCATCTTCAATTTCTCCCACTCTGCTGAGTCACTCCTGGTTTCTATTTCCCCAATTCCCTCCTGATAAATTTTGTTTTCACCTTCTGGCTCAAGATAAGTTTTGTTTTCAGAGTCAGGGTCAGACTCAAACCTCACATTATCCTATTTAAAAGACATGCATTTGGTCTGCTCCATACATCATGGTAGGCCACAATGTTGTTTGTGAGTGTTGTGATATGTGAACTCATTAACTAGAGTTTGTAAACTCAGATTTCTTTCTTGGGATATATTTGCAAATCATGTAAAGAAAGAAAGAAAGATGCTACTTTATGGCTTAGCATTTGGACATTCCTAAGGGTGGTCAGTGGAACTAGTTTGTGGAGCCATGCTGAACAGCACTGCCAGTGGTATGGTCTCTTCCCCAAACTGTTGCATGTATGATGCAGATTCCTCCTTCCCCTTCTTCTTCTCCTTCCTCTTCCCCTTCCCCTTCCCCTCCTTCTTCAGAATTCACATGTATATTTGCATGAACAGAAACTCCCATGCAAGCAAGAGTTTATGTTGCAGAGAATAAATTAGATCTATTCTATGGCTGCATTGTGGAAAACATCCAAGACAAAGAGATAAGAAAGCCTTTTGCCCTATAGCTGGACACACAGATGCTACCTGCCTGCAGCTATACATGCTGTCCAAACTTAAGCCTGGAAGAACTGCATAATATTGTGACCCTGGAAATTGGAACTGTTTGTAACAGCACACTTGAGTGTTCCAGAAATAGTTTTTAATTATGGCAGGATACAGCTACAATTCTTCATTCAGTGATCTGTGGCAATGGAAATTCCAATGACATTTTTATTATTTGGAAAGAAGGGTCTTGCAAGATGCTTCTAACAGCTGCCTGCAGCCTCCTGGCATATGAGGGAACACCTCTTGCAGGTTTGTTTGTTTTTTTAAGATCAAGAAGTATAGGAAAGCATACTTCCCTCAAACACAAAGCAATAAGACATGCAATGCAATATGAAAATGTACAGTGCTGTTAGCTACTCCAGCATGTTGAAGAAAGCTCAAAATACCATTAAAAGAAATTAAAAAAAAAAACATTTGAGGGATCCTAAAAACAAAGGAAACCTGTCTTGTGGGATTGCCATTCCAAATTTTGAGGCCAACTCTTCACAAGGTTTGAACTTCCCAAGCTTGGAATACTGAAAAAGAATGTGTATTTCAAAAGGCATGGCAGACAAGACTAAGGCCACCGTTTTGTAATACGAGAGATTTATGATGACTTGTCTGATATCTGTTTAAGTATAAGTTAAGCTTTGCAGAGTCCACCACTTCAAGAGAGTCTGTAAAGCAAGCAGGCAAACAGTATAGGTGAAATGTCCATGGTTCCTTCTTGCTGCTAAACTTACTGGTTATATTCTAGCTACCAGAAGATTTCTTTCAATGCTCAACAAGCAGGTGAGATGTGATCTGTAGCTAGTAGATATTATTCACCCAGAACAGTCACTATTTCTTCAAGCAGGTATCTTTGAGTTGTCAATAGTTATTAATGAAATACTGTGTGCTAGCACAGATGGATGGATGGATGGATGGATGGATGGATGGATGGATGGTCTACACGACTGTGTCAGTTTCTTTTCTTTCTCTTTTTTTTATATCATGTTTCTGTGCATATGTGTGCATATGTGTGTTTTTTAAATGGAGCCAAATAAAAAAGAATCCAGTGCAATTCTGCTGGGTTTTATCAGTTCTCACCATGCATCATCCTGTTATGCTCTCGGTCAAGGCCACCACCAACCAGTGCACTAATTGTGCACCTCACAAGGGGAAGCCCCATTCTGCCAGATACACATGGAGACTGAAGAATAACCAGTGCCATAAATGTATCTTATTGAAGTGTGACAATTGTTTTTTTTGGGGGGTGGGGGGGACACTAACTGGAATTCTGCACAATGGAACCTTGTATGGCAGCACCGGTCCTGCTCTAAGCTCTACTGCTTGAGATAGGATGGACAGTGTCTCTGAATGCAGAGTTCTGTTTCATGCTTCTGGACTGAGTTTTGACTAATTATTATTTTTTATTTACTCTGTGGAATGTCATAGAAACAGAAATGAATAATCTTTGTAAACAATTATGTCTGCAAGAAAATAAGTTGCTCATTACTCCTGGATAATGCTCTTTTTATCACCCAACAGGAGTTTCTTTGAAGAGGCTAATTACATGTCAAACGTGCCATTAATATTAATCTGTTTTGTAAATACGAAGAAACTGACACAGATGTAAAAACATAAAACTTTCAGGGCTCAAATGCTTAATTACTAATTTCTGCTTAATTTAGTGCTTCCTCCAAGGCACTTGACTGCTATCTGTTTCTAGAAGTTACTTCAAAATGGAACATCATTTTATGTTTGTTGTCTGAATAATTTTTAGTTTATCTTATTTTTCCATATTCTCACAGATAGGAACAGTGATCATATGTGCTTACACAAGAGTGTATCTTTGGCCCTTTGCATTTGTTTGTACAAGAAAATGTATCATATACCAGAAGAAATACAATTCTTATACTCTTTATAATTGAACACCTATATCATGAAATGATTGTATTTGTGACTGGGTCATCATAGCACTAATAGAACATTCCCTTTCTCCTCAAACACAAATATGTTGGCGGTGAATTGCATTCCTGTATTTAGCTGTTGAATATTGAGCTTCAAGAATACAAGTGGTATATATGCATCTTTGCTGTTAGTCTGCCTAAATTAATTGGAACACATCTGGAGCACATGTCCCAGTTTTGACTTATGAACAAACCAAGCAACTTCAATTATTGCCTCTTCAACCCCATGATGCAAACCAAGAAGCAGACTCCAGGGAAGTCTAAAACTACTTTTCTTAATATGGACTATTATAAGAGAATCTTGAAAGTCTCATTGTGCTTTACTTCCCCCTCCCTCTTATACTCCTGTGAAACTAAGGAGGTGTCTGCCTGAGTGATACCATCCTCCCCTCAGATTGTTTTGGGCTTGAATCATGTTAGGAATGGATCTGGCTTACCTCCATCAAGGTTGTCTTCTTCATTCTCTACATTTCCTGAGAAAGGAATTATGGTTAAAGTTTTAGGTTAACATTTCTATTTCCTAGAAATCAAGCAAATGATTAGCCATACTCATTTGGGATGGGATGGGAACAATGATAACACATAGCTTTGCCTGTGGGTAATAGATGTCTGGGTCTCCTCAGACTGGACTTGAGATGAAGCTTGCAGAGATGGATGGATGGATAAATGTAAAAGCACATTCCTCTTTTTTTCCTTTGCCTTGCATGGCTAATATACATTTTACCATAAGCCAGGCTCTGAGGAACAGAGCATTACTTGAATCTTGGCCTGCAACATGGAATATATCAGTTGCAAAGTATACTTATACTTTTGAAATACAAAATCAAAATGGTAGAATGAAATTGTTTGAAAATGGTATGTGGGCTTTGGAGATTTAAGGGTGAAAATAACAGTAGTTTGCCCCCATAGTCTTCTCATTCCCATTTTCATATTTGTTTTTTTTTTTAAAGACCATCAACATTTGCCCAATTTTGTAAAAAATTAAATTAAATACTAATTTTAATTAAATTTAATTAAATTTAATTTAAATTAAAAAGGGAAAAGATAATATCATTGTATAAAATGCAGAGAGTCAACTGTGACAAAAACCTGTATTAAAAGACATAGATGCCATACCTCACAGTTTTGTCCTCATGATTTTGTAAAAAAAAATATGTATCTCCTATAGGACCACCTTTTCTTTTCCAGTATTAATTATGTACAATAAAGTTAAAGATAAATGGTAAAGTTAAAGATAAATGGTAAATGATAAACACTTAACAAATTACTGTAGATCATAGTGAAGCAGCTAATGTAGCATTCTGGTCATTTAGCTCTAAATTCTTTCACTGTCCTTCCCTTCTATATATGTTACAGCTTTGATATGACAACTAAAGATCAGTAAATCTATTAGCGTTTCTGTTTTTGTAAATCTTGAGTTGCTGAACTTGAGGATTTTTTTAAAGGTGGCAGTTGACTTGCAGTATCCTTGTCTTAAAGTAAGCATTTTAATTGCTATTTCGAGCATATAATTTATAAACTTTGCATTGAATGTAATGCATTTTTTCTACACAAAATGCATATATAACTATTCCTATTCCTATTCAAACTGGTTTGCAAAATTCAGAGAATTGTGAATATTAAAAAAAATATTTGTTTTCAATCTCTACATTAGTTCAAAATGCAAAATTAGGTAAAATGTGAATTCATTTCCCCACCACCATAAGACTGATATTACTTGGGGCCGGAGCCAGCTCTACCATTAGGAAAGGGAGCCAGACATTCAATTCAGAAGACACATACAGTGAGGTATGGAACATTAGCAAGACTTTGAGTGACAGACTTGCATAAGTCATGTGCTCTGCCTCAACAAAATCTATCAAGTCATCTTTGGAATGGGAAACAGTGGAAGGAGAAGATGATGTAAAGTTCCAACTTCATTTTTATTTGTTCCATGAAGAAAGACATCACCTTTTGTTTCTGCATATTAAAATGTGTCAGGTCAGAAATACAGAAGTGACATTGACATTTTTCTGATTAGTTGGCAACTATACTTTTCATTGAAATATACATTGACTTGGTAGAGTCACATAGTCAATGAGCCACTCGGAATACAAGTCTTTCAGACAGGATCATTTTGTAAAAAAAATATTAATTCTTTGAGGGCCAATGGTCTCTGCTCTTCATTAATATTCAGGAAAGAAAATTAAGTCAATTTCGGTCACCATTCCATTTTTCATAAAAGACAGAAAAATAGGTCATAGTGATTAATGATCATGATTTACTTTAAGCAGGTTGTGGTTTAATGCCCCAATGATTCCTTCATAGTTTATCCAGGGAAAGATACTATGTTACCCACATATGTCTTCAATTGTTGGGTTGGATAAAACCTTAAACATGGAGATTAGCTGGGAATTATTTTTATTTTCTTATTTTTTTGGTCAATCATTCCTCTGACATCATAGAAAGTTAATTTACCCTTGTGACCTCAGGATACCTCAAGTGATGGTTCCTGGGAATTTTTTATAGGATTTTTTTTTTTTTTAGATTAAATGACTATCCAATGAATATTCTACTTTCTTTTTTGTCCTGTTTTGAAAAATTCAGCCATATACATAAGGGCATAAAGTGTGTAACAGTTGTTCACAAGCACCCACCTCTTCCCTATGTACTACCTCTCCACTAATGACATTGCTGAAGTCAATATTCTAAGTGTGAGACAGCTAAATATGCTTAGATTCTCAAAATGAATAATGCTAAGTCATGCTTAACTGCCTCCCCACAATCAAGTCTCCTGCAGAATTAGGGTTAATTCCTGCACCATAGAACATTTCCAAATAGGTTCAGTTAAGTAACTTAGAAGCACCTTTTGAAGATCAACCCTGAATGTTCAGAAATAAGGAGCAGAATTATGTTGGATAATAGAAGCAGTCTCCTGGTGTGAGCAGCATTTCTCAACCTTTTTACCCTGGTGGAACCCTTGAAATAATTTTCAGGACTTTAATTATTTAAGCAATGAAATAATTAATTTTAAATTTTACATCATTTGTAATTCTGTTTATTTACTGATATTTTATTTTCCATCCACTATGTACTTTTTTTCCTTTTCTCCTTTTTCCTTTTACATAGTCATTTATTTTGTTCCTTAAATATTTTAAAATAAAATTTTTAAATGTTCAAAAAATAATAATGTACAGGTCTCAGAACTTCACTATACAATTCACTTCTAATCTACACAATCCACATTTTATAATGTTTACAACTGCAAAGGGGCAGGCTGGCAGCTGAGTTGTGGCATGTAAAAATTCCCACTGAAATTCAAAAAAAAATGTCATTTTTTTTTCAATCACAATCTCTCCCAGAACCCCTAGTGACCTCTTGGGTTCTGTGGAAGCCAGTTGAGAAAAGTTACTCTACAGCAGTGTTTCTCAAGCTTGGCAATGTTAAGACATGTGGACTTCAGACTTCCGGTGGAGGAAAATGGCAGAGTTATTAGTCCTACTGAATTCCAGGGTTAGGACTGACAACGTGGTGTTTGGTGGGCCAGGCAGGTCCTTAGAGCCCTAAAATATTCTCCGGAGGAAGGAGAATTCAAGGAAATATTCTCTGTGCCTTCTGGACAGTTGCTTCTTGCCAGAGGATCATAAAACGGTATTCCAGCGGCCAAATGGTGAGTAATCAGCTGAGAGGTGGGACTGTCATCTCTTCCAAGCCATGTTGAAGCTGAAAAACAGACATTAACCTGACCACTCTGACCACTCCACTTCTAAAATCACCTTTCTGTATTTGAATTATTGAATTTAAAGAGGCTTTCTCCAGTACAGAAATATTGATTCTCTTGGCTTGAACCCTCATTATTTTGGGGATTTCTTTCTTGTATGTTTTAACTGCTTTAAAGGATTAAAGTTTGAGCAAGGAAGCTGGAAGTTCAACCACTTTAGTAATTGGGGGGGGGGAGAATAAATGTATTTTCCATTTTCTATTTTTTTTTTAATTTTTAATTTTTTTAAGTAAAAGATTTTGTTGGATTTCAGACTGTTTTTTTTTTTTTTTTTGTCACTGTGGGAAAGTATCTGCTGAGGTTGTTTTTCAAGATGGGATTGGTTACTTTCATTAAACACTGATAAAGAAAGGCTTTTGATTTCAACTTGTGGCTTTGTAACTGGATACTCTGTAATTGGACACTTTCTGCCCCCTTCAGCTACTTTCAATCACTGGATTTACTTTCCAGTGTAAATACTATTGTTGGCCACAAGAGGGAGACAAAATATTAAGTTTTAAAGCATTGAAGTTTTAAATCAATATACTGTATATTAAAAAGGGAAATAGAAATCATGGAGTACAAAGATGAGCCTCTGGCAAGTTTGAGGGACTAAAGGGCATGTTTGAGGAGTTCACTGCTAATTGTACACAGTCTATTGCCAAATCCTTTGAGGTTCTTGAAAAAAAGATGGATACAAGATTTACTAACTTTGAAAAAAGATTGGAGCAGAAATTAGAGAAAATGGAAGGAGATGTAAAACAAGTAACTAGCAGAGTTGATGTATTGGAAAGTGAAAGGGAGAAAGAGCTTGACCAAACTGCATTGCTTGAATTAAGGGAGAAAGAATTTTGCTTAAGGCTCAGAGGGATTCCTGAAGCCAAGAAGGAGAGTTTTAAAGATAAGATTTCACAAGCTCTGGCAGCTTTAATTGAATGGTAGGATGACAAAATGATAGAAGAAGAAAAAATATATATTTTGTATCAACTCGAGGTATGCAACTATAAATAAGAAGCTGAGAGATGTTCTGGTTCAGTTTGCCAGGAAGAAAACAAGAGAATTGGTTCTACAAGGCCATTTTGATTCCAAACTTAATATTGACAAAGTGGATATAATTGTACTGAAAGAAATTTCTATGAGAATTTTAAGAAAGAGAAAATAATATACTTTTTAAACTGATATTCTGAAAAAGAATGGGATTCCTTTTCGTTAGGAAAAACTGGAAGGGTAAGTTTTACTTACCAACAACAAAGATTTAGACTAACTTCAATTTCTATAGCTAAAGACTTTCTTGCCAGACATGGAACTAAGTTGGAGCAGGATGCAACTGAAAAGGCTACATCTGGAACTAAACAAGTGGATCCCACAATACAAAATGAAGAGATCAGTGCTACATCCAAAGACTTCAGTGGGTTGTTCACATAAAAATGGCCTTGAAGTGTCTTACATGGAATATAAATTGGGCAAATGCCTCTCAAAAAAGATTTTTTTTTTCATTATTTGAAAAAACTGAAACATGATGTGATTTGTCTACAAGAAACTCATATAAGGAAAAAAGATACAAAATATTTGATAAATAAAAATTTGGGACAAGAACTTATTTCAGCAGGTTTGAAGAAAATTAATGGCCTTGTATTATATATTAAACCATATCTGAAACCATGTTTATTATTAGCTGATGACCATGGTAGATATGTGGCAGTTGAAGTAGAACTTCATGGACTTAAATCTATTATTGTGGGAATATATGTGCCAACTGAAGACAAAAGTAAACATTTTAGGCAACTTTTAAATGAATTGTCATATTTTTTTATATCAAAGTTGGTGTTTAATGGGGGACTGGAATGGACTAACTTCCCCATTGATTGACAGAACATCTGAGAAACAAAATTAAACAAGGGAAATTACCAAAATCCTTTTTTGATCTGATGGATAATTTGGCATTGGTGGATTCTTGGAGATACAAAAATAGACTGGCAAAGGACTATAGATTTTATTCTGAGAGACATACATCCTTTTCAAGAATTGATATGATATGGATTTCAAGGGACTTGACAAATAAAGTTTCTAAAGTGGGTATCTTACCAAAGACTTTTTCTGATCATATTCCTGTAAGCATGACAATAACGAAAATATTCAGGGCATGTGTATGGGGACTGAACAGATTAATTTTACAAAAAGAAAAGGTTGTAACAGATTGTAAGAGGAAATTAAATGATTTTTTTGATACTAACTTGGATAATGAAATAGATTTAAAAACTGTTTGGGACACTAGTAAAGCAGTTATGGGGGGGCATTTTATCTATCATAACTGTAGTCTTAAGAAGAAATCTCAACAAAAGTTACAAACAATTTTGGATCAGATTAATCTGAAAGAAACTGAGCTACAGAAAAAAAAAGATAATAATATTGTGTACCAATTTAAATTATTACATCAGCAATTGTCAATGTTGACTGTGAAATAAATGGAAACAAAGTTGAAATATGCTAAAAAGAGACATTTTGAATTTGCTAATAAACCAGGAAGATGACTAGCATATAAATTGAGGAAAGATAGAGAGAAGAAAATGATAAAGATTCAAGAAGGAAATGTGGAATTATTGGACAATGAGAAGATTAAGAAAGCATTTTATAGTTTTGTTTTTTTAAAACTTTTATAAAGAACAAGAAGTCTCCTTGGAGAAGATAGATGAGTATTTGAATAAACAAGATTCACCAAAACTTTCACAATCACAGACAGCAACATTGAATAATCCCATAACTACTTTTGAAATAGTGTAAGCCATAAAAAGAACTAAATTGGGAAAAGTACCAGGTCCTGATGGTTTATCTGCATTATATTATAGATGCTTTGAAGATCAGATTCTCCAACCTTTTAAAAGATTGATGAACTCTACTTTGTTAGGCTCTGCAATGCCAGTTTCATGGAAAGAAGCTAACATTGCACTTTTACCAAAGGAAGGATAAGACCCTGCTTTAATTAAGAATTACAGAACAATTTCATTGCTGAACAATGACTAAAATACTTGCATCAATACTGGCTGAAAGAATGAAGAAAATTTTACAGGAACTTATTCACTATGACCAATGTGAGTTCTTACCCAAAAGACAGCTAAAAGATAATGTAAGAATTGTCTTGGACATTTTAGAATATCTACCATATCATAATGAGTGTCAAGCAGCTCTTATTTTCCTAGACGCAGAGAAAGCCTTCGATAATTTGAACTGGGGGTTTATGTTTAAAGTATTGGAAACTATGGACTTTGGAGAGTATTTTATTCAGGGAATCAAATCAATGTATACACATCAAAAGGCAAGCATCAATGTGAACAATGAGTTAACTGAACCATGTCATATACAAAAAGGAACAAGACAAGCATGTCCTTTGTCACCTTTGCTCTTTATTTTGGTGCTGGAAGTTTATAACAGAGCTATTAGAAGAGACGAAAAAGTAAAGGGATTAAAGATTTAAAAAAGAGGTCTTTAAACTGAGAGCCTTTGCTGATGATTTAGTTTTGATACTACAGGACCCTTTGGATACTGTGGAACATCTGATGAAGAAACTGAAAGAATTTGGGTCATTGGCAGGTCTTAAAGTAAATAAAAAACAAAGATGCTGACTAAAATATGACTTTGTCCAATCAAGATTTGTTGATGGGTAAGACTGGTTTTAAGACTGAGAAAAAGGTTAGATATTTGGAGGTGATTTTATCAACCAAGAATAGTATGTTGTTTCAGAATAATTATCTTAAAATTTGGAATGATGTGAAAAAAGATCTGTTAAGATGGGGAAAATGACAATTGTCTCTTATGGGGAGAATATCTGTGATTAAGATGAATGTTTTGCCTAGGATGTTGTTTCTTTTTCAGACTATACCAATTCTGACAACAGATTCACCATTTAAACAATGGTAGAGAGATATTTCTAAGTTCATCTGGCAAAACAAGAAACCAAGAATTAAATATAAATTGTTACAAGATGCCAAAGAATGAGGAGGTTTGGGTTTACCTGATTTAAAATTGTATTTTGATGCCTGTTGTTTGCTTTGGATGAAGGAATGGATAATTTTGAAAAACAGGAAGCCATTGAAAGTTGTAGGACATGAATTAAGGTTTGGGTGGCATGCCTATTTGTGGTATGATAAAGTTTATAAAGATTTTATAAATCATTTCATTAGGAGTGCCATAATAAGGGTGTGGAATAAATATAAAGCAAGATTGTCTCCTAATGTACCATTATGGTTGTCACCTCATGAAGCATTTGTTAGAAGAGAAAATCTGTGGGGAACAAGTTGTTTAAATTATAAAGATTTGTTAAACTTTGAAGAGGGTTAACTGAAGCTTAAAACAAGGGAACAAAGTTGGAAGGTTTTACATGCCACTGGTTTACATATGCGCAATTGTTAGAATGTTTTAAAGTGGATAAAAAGAATTTTAAATTTCTTAATGAAACAACTCAATTTGAAATGGAACTCTGTATAAATGATCAAGAAGTCATTACAAAGATGTACAAAATGTTGTTACAGATGAATTTAGAAGTTGAACAAGTTAAAGAATGTATGATTAAATGGGCTAAGAATGTTGGATATAATATTATGCTGGAGCAATGGGAGAACATGTGGAACCAAGGTTTGAAATTTACTTTGAATTATAACTTAAGAGATTTTTTTATAAAATGATGAATCACTGGTATTTAATTCCTGATAAGGAATTGAGCATAATGTATAATGTATAATGTAGTAATGAATGTTTGTTGGAAATGTTCTCTTGGTGAAGGAAATTTTTATCATCTTTGGTGGACTTGTGAGAAGGCCAAAACATTTTGGGATCAAATATGTGCTAATATTCAAAAGAACTTTAAAGTGGACTTCCAAAAAAAAAAAAAAGAACTGTTCCAGTGGACTTTAAGTGGACTTTAAGACTTAGAGTGGACTTTAAGATGTATGGACTTCAACTCCCAGAATTTCCCAGCCAGCCATGCTGGCTGGAGAATTCTCAGAGTTGAAGCCCACATGTCTTAAAGTTGCCACAGTTGAGAAACACTGCTCTAGACCCTCTAGGGTGGTTCCTGCCATTCCAAATAGAAAGAGCAGTATCCGATTGTCACTCCTGAATAAAATGTCAGTGCCAGTCCATGTATTGTGTGCTTCAGACAGTAAAAATATTACAACATACTTTGAGGGGATGGGTGTTTCTTGTCATCTGAAGTAATATAAAGATAGTGAACAAATAGAAATTATTATTATTATTATTATCATCTTGATGTTGTCAACTACTTCTCTTTGTGGGAAAGTAAAGATGCAAAATAATTATAATGTGTAATTGTACACTAGGTTGTCTGAGCATTATAATTTTCTAGTCTCTATTCAATTGAACAGAAAGGCAAGATATAAATCAAATAAATATAAATATTTAATAAATGATATATAAAAATGTTTATAGACTATTTAATAATATATAACTAGAGCAGCCTGCTAGGCTGATATTTATATATAGCATAATTCTCAATAAGCTGGTCACCCAGAACATAATGTGATTTACTTCAGTGTAGATTATAAAGAATCTTGTAGATTATAAATCAATCATTTTGCCATGATTAATGCTGGGGAACAAATTAAGGAATTTCTTTGCAATGGATCTATGGCAAGATGAATGCTAATCCAAAACAAAATGAGGCTGATGTTTACATTTCCAGGGGTAGGGGCCACTGTCCTCTTTTTTCCTTTATTTTTTAAAGTATAGACCATTACATGGTCATTCCAGGAAATGCCAAGAAAGATATCTCTTCCCTTCAGACAGCCCAGACTTATGTAAGCAAACTTTTTTAAAAAGAATATATATATATATATATATATATATATATATATATATATGAAATATTGCAGCCATATTTTAACATTTATAAAATGAGTGCAAATTGAGATAATGTGCAGTTTACATATGGAATGTTTCTAGTCTTACAAAGTAAATCTCCACATTTGCTTTAAATTTCTTTACCTGAAATAAGGATGGCAAGAAGAAAGAGGCTGCATCATGCTCATTAATTTCATGGTATACAATTAAAAAAGTATATGTCCAATGATATTGGCTCTCTATACAGTAATTCATGTTTTAATATGGAAAAGGATGTTCTTTTAGCTGTGGGGAGATAGCCTTTCCAATTTAGCATACCTGATCAAGTTCCAGGACTTTGATTTGTTAGTACCAGTTATAGGAAAGATTTGTAGAAAAGGAAACAAATCTACAATTCTACACATGAATGGAAAAAGGACATGCCACATTTAGCATTCTTTGTAGATTCATGAGGTGATTAAAATGCTATGTCAGGAGCCAAGTTAGCATCAGGAGAGAGATGCAAAATGATTGCATCATTAAATTCCAGGATACTCTTTTCCAACAGAATCTAATATATATTCAGAGCTCATGTGTTTAAATAACAATTGTGGCAAATGTTTGAGAAGCTGAATGAATAACAGAAATCAAACTTGTATTAACGTTTAACATTTAAATTATTTACTGTTTTTCCTTTTTTTATATAAGTGAATTATCATTATTTTACACAAAAAGGACTTTTTAAATTTAAATTGTTATTTGCCTGAGCTGGATAATGGAAGGAAGATCCGCATGAAGAAACTGGTATGGATTTGTGTTGATATTGCACTACCCTCTGAATTTACCTCAGCCAAATGGTGTTGGTGCATACTTCCACACAGGAATACACAAGATTGGTGGTGGTGTGTAGCTCCACACAGGAAGTTCAGAGACTTATATGAGAGCTGGAATGGAGCTCTTTGCAAACTCTGTGCAAATCCTTTGCATCTCTGCAAACTCTGTGATAGATTTGTTTGTAATATACATTACAGTAGCAAAAGCAGCATGCAACATTTGGAAGAGCTGAAATAAAACATATTTGAAAAATCATTCATAAAAATAAAAACTTCTAGTGGCACTAAAAATATAGTCTTAATAAAAACTAAAAACGTTAATTAAAAATTCTTCTTTGAATGGAGAAAAAGGTATTTTCTGATTATTAGCAAAATGCTTGTTATTGTGGCAGTGTACCTTTGCTGAGAACAGCTAAAAGTTTTAAGGGTCACCAGGTGCATGTTTGTTTTGCAAACATGTTGTTGTGGCTAGGAAAAGAAAAATATGAGTGAAGTGTATATACATAGCTTACGTTGTGGTAGACAGCTTCACTCTGTTTTAAGATCAGCATTTTTGTTTCCTTTAGGGTTAACGATAGCCACTGAGAATCTTCAGTCTTTCTCACAACTTGAATTTCTTGAGCTTCCCACAGGTTTTTCGAATGTGGAAAGCTGGATTTAACCTTCTAAAAGTAGCACGTGTTAAAGTCCTTGCTCATGGTGCTTTACTTTCTTTCTCTTTTTTATATTTTTGGCCATGTTGTATGCTTTGCTATTAAGCTGAATTATTTTGGGGAATTCTGTTTTGGAGAAGTAGACATGCTTCCCCAGGCCTGTTTGACAACTAGGTTTTCTATGAGCTATTAGCTAGTGTTCTGGCATCTGATTACCAGTGTTGGAATGTAAAGGCTAACTGAAGATCATTAACATGGCATTACGTTCAGCATGCAAAACAAGTTAAAAAAAAGTGTAATCGTTTATTATGGTTAACATCAGTCTATGTTTATAACCAGTTTCATGATTTATATACCAATTAAATCCTGTAGCTCATTGCAAATCATGTTTCTGGGATTAATCACAGAAGTGTGGCTGTAATTTATGACTACAACAGCAAAGCATCAAGATTTCCAATAATGATTGATACAGAGGTTTGAAATTACCTCTAACACCCCAAATGTTTCAATAGGCAGGCTCTCAGAGAAGGCAGGATTTATATATTTAGGGCAGTAAGTAAAGGTCAGGTACTTGGATCCTTCAATGCTGCATCTTAGCTTTTGTGCCGGGCACACTCCTGTGAATATATAATGGAACAGATTCTAGTCCCCATTTTACAATAAAAATAGAAAAAAGAAACTGCCCTGAAAATGAGGACAGTAAAATTAACTGGATTGACTGATCTGCAGATCCCTATTTCTCTGTATTGTAGTTAATATATGTGCTTTGTGTAAAAAAATTAAGTGAACTTGGGTACCAAAGAAGCCCCCTTATGGAAAATAACATTTAATTATTGCTTTGTGGGAAATAGGGTTGTTTTTTTAAAATACTTTGGAGGGTATACATTAGAGACAATATAGGACCATTCCTGCAGGATTTTAAACATCTGTTTAATCCAGTAATGGAAAATGGAACAAACTGATTATCCTGATACATTAGCTTTAAATGCCAACTATATCTGTCAGTTGGTAAAACACTGGTGTGGGCTATTTTTGATACTTTTTAGTGAGGTACCTAGAAATCATAATTTGTAATGAATAATATTAAGAATATGGGACACTTGAGGTAACACTGACCTTTCCAGAAGAACAAGCAGTCTGCCTGCATTCATAAATTGCATTTTTCCCCTGTCACTCATATAAATGATTCTGATCATTGCACACCATCACTTAAATATTAGTTTTAGAAAGGGATATAGGGAAATCTTGTATTAACTATATCTAATCAAATTCTGTCTTGCATAGAGCAGCCTTTCCTAAGCAGATACTCTTCAGCTATATTGAACAACAGCTGCTGTTGTTTCCAGCTAGCATAATGGGCGCTGGTTTCAGGAAGGCTGCTATAGAAGGTTGCAGTCAAATGAGAAGGTTACTGTATCAATGCAATGGTAGAGTTGATATCTGTGCACAAGTATTAAATCCAATATTTTGATTTCTCTTTCGTAAGCTTTCCTAGAGCTTATTATGATTAGGTTTAGGAGTGTAGTTCTTCTCTTAGTACTTGTGCCCAACCCAGCAGAACAGTGCTGTATAAGAGCATTAAGCATTTAGTGTGCAATGATGGTTTCCTTCATTACCTTTTGCAATGTATATTTATGTTGTAAACTGTTGTAATGCATTATATTGTATTGCATTACATTATTATATTTCAAATGAAGAAATGGTGAGCGAGCATCAATGTGTTGTAGTGGCTAAGGTGAGGAGTGAGGAGTTCCAGGTTCTAGTCCTCCCTTGGCAGAGAGGCCAGCTGGGTCAATCTCTCTGAGTCCTAAATTGGAAAGTCAAAAAATATCTATCAACCAACCTGACCACTGAGGTAGATTACAGTGTATTATCTTCAATGAATCCCACATATATTTGTGAATTGATCCTAAGTGTATTGGGATTAAGGTACTGTTTAAGTTCCCTGAAAGAGTAAAATTTAAAAAAAAAAAAACACCACCACAACTTTTTGCCTATATATATATATATTTATTTAATTCTCTATCAAATTTTGCCACCGCCCATCTCCCCCCGAAGTAGGGACTCTGGGTGGTTTACAAAAACAATAAAAACATTAAATATCATAAACATAAATACCTATCTAATACAATATAACAATATAATATAAAACATAAATGTAATATAAAATCCAAATGACAATAGTTGATATACTGTAAAACCGCTTGCCTATATCTAAAGGGTCATTTTAGGGCACCAGCCATCTCCAAGAGTGATTATCTCCCTCCCTCCAGGCAAGATGGCAGAACCAGGTTTTAGTTGTTTTTGGAAAACCACCAGGGATGGAATCTGCCTTATCTTTGGGGGAAGGATGTTCCAGAGGGCAGGAGCCATGGCAGAGAAGGCCTGCTTACTGGACCCCGCCAGATGGAATTCTCTTACAGACGGGGTCCATAACATGCCCCCTCTGCATGATCGGGTGGGGTGGGCTGATAAAATGTGGATGAAACGGTCCCTCGGGTATCCTGGACCCATGCCATGAAGGGCTTTAAAGGTAATAACCAACACCTTGAATTGCACTGGAAGCAACTGGTACCCAATGCAGCTGGCAAAGCAACGGTGTAACATGTGCTGATCTCAGGGCATCAAGAATTGCCCATGCAGCTGCATGTTGGACCAGCTGTAGCTTCCGGATACTCTTCAAGGATAGCCCCATGTAGAGCGCATTGCAGTAGTCTATATGGGAGATGACCAGGGCATGAGTGACTGTGCAAAGGGCCTTCCGGTCCAGGAAAGGGTGTAACTGGTGCACATGAAGTTGTGCAAGGCCCTCCTGGCCATGACTGCCACCTGCTCTTTGAGCAGGAGTTGTGAGTTCAGGAGAATCCCCAGATTATGCACCGGGTCTGTCTGGGGCAGTGCAACCCCATCCAGAACTAAAGATATCAAATTCCTGGATGCTGAGGCGGCTCCCACCCATAGCCACTCTGTCTTACTAGGGTTCAGCCAAAGCCTGTTGTTCCTCATCCAGGCCCCCGCAGCCCCAGGCACTGAGAAAGGGTGGTCACAGCATCACTTACTTCACTCGGGACAGAGATGTATATTTATTTATTTATGTTATTCAATTTATATTGCTGTCCATCTGAAACTAGTGACTCTGGGGGTATAGTTTAGTATCATTGGCATACTGATGATACCTCATCCTGTGATGATGGGTGATCTCACCCAACGGCTTCATGTACGTGTTAAAAAGGAGTGGAGAGAATACTGAGCCCTGTGGTACCCCACAAAGGAGGAGCCACGAGTCAGATCTGTCACTCCCTATCAACACCAATTGGGACTGGCCCTGGAGGAAGGAGGTGAACCAGCACAGAACTATGCCACCCACCCCCAACTCCCCGAGCCGACCCAAAAGGATACCATGATTAATGGTATCAAAAGCTGCTGAGAGGTCAAGAAGAGTTGGTATGGATGCACTGCCTCCATCCCACTCCCACCAGAGATCATCCATAAGTGTGACCAATGCTGTTCTATTCCATATCTGGGCCTGAAACCTGACTGGAAGGGGTCTAGATAATTTGTTTCATCCAGGAGCCTCTGGAGCTGCAGCGCCACCACTTTCTCAACCACATCCCCCAAAAAAGGGAGGTGAGAGACTGGATGAAAATTGTCCAGAACAGTGGGGTCCAGCAATGGTTTCTTGAGGAGGGGGAGCACCAGCACCTTCTTAAAGGCCACTGGAAACACCCCCTCTCTCAAGGATGCATTTACCATCTAACCAGTCTGTAGGATCCTGTCCACTTCCTTGGGCCCAACAGGATCAAACTGCTCCCAGATAATGGAGTAAGCCCGTCCCCTCAGCATCTCCACAGACCCTGCATTATGCCTGGAGTCCAAATCAGACTGGATTCGAGCGATGTTATCCTGCAGATGCTCAAAAAACTCCTCAGCATGGCCCTGAAGATAGATCACCCCCTTTCCTAGGAGTGATTAAGTGACCCTAAACACGCATCTTTCCAACTTTTCTCTATACCACTTCTACTGTCAGACTCGGTTTCCCCTCCTGTGTGTAAAGATAACACTGGTATAAAAGGGGATTCAGAGAACTGAGCAGGAAAGGAAGAAGGATGACAGTGAGAAACTTGTGATAGGTCAAGCACTTTGGAAGTATATACAGTATCCAAAACTTATTTCACTCAAATTGTTACCATGAGAACATTCAACATTATCTAATATGAGGCAATTTCCAGTATGAATGACACTTATTCTAAGGAACCAAGTATCTATGACAGCAATATTTGGGATGATACATTCAGTGATCACTTGATAATCTACATTTGGGAATAATTCTGGGAGGAATTGATTCTTGTTTTGAAATATAGCTGAACTGGATAAACCCCAGCTGAATATGGACTTTGGTGATATTGTTACTGCTCAATATTGCAATTCATCTATGTCACCATGTTAATTTTCAAAACTTTTCAGTGAGGACTTGTAATTTTTTTCTCTTCTCCTTAGAGAAAAAAACCTGTGTATTGGTAAAATACATTGAATAGTTTGCATTGATCTTAGCAAAGTAAGTACGATTGCCAAGGGATGATTTAGAGAATGTTGATTGAAGCAAATCAGCTGATGGGAGCATGCAAGAGAACCAGTCCTTACCTGTGCTGCTGCTACTGTATTTTGCTTTCTTTGGCATCACCTATAGGCGGGACCTTACCTCAGTGGCAGCTCATGTCATTTTCATGCAGAACAGCCCATTTTGGTATAGGCCGGAAAAATCCCTCTGAAAGAACACTGCCTGATCATGCTTGCTTCCACTCTATACAGGACCCTGGTCTGGCTCTGCTTAAAGAAGCTTCCTATGTTTCTATTGGATGAGGGATAGGGATAGTTATGTAATAACCACACATATGCAATCCCCAGTTTGCACATGCATTCAGATGTAAAGTAGTACACTGGCACTCTCTTTGACAAACTGTCACTATAATATCGATCTGTGGTGTGAGCTATACATTTTTAAACATGTACACTATGTATAAATAATGCTGCCAGCTTGTGGGGGAGGGAGATGGTTTTGGCAGCCACATGCAGTTTCCTGGTACTTACATAAAATATTTTAACAAGCAGCTCACCAGTCAACAGGCTACTGAGGCTATGGTTTTCCTCGTGGTTGTTTGGCAACACCATTTAGCAAGGCTTTTCAGTTTCTAGCAAGTTAATTAAAGAAATCTTGGTGTCCTTCTATAGGAACATTTTTGGAACAATAGCAGAACATTCATTATTCATTACTCATTTGTTGTGCATTGTTGCCCCTTTTCCCCTCAGGTTGAGTTTTGATGCATATAGGGCTATGAATGTTTCAGAAATGATTTGGAAGAAGTGTTTCTGAACTTCCACAACCACAGCACCTGTCTGCGATTTGTTAAAGCACCCTGTCTTCTTTTTAAGCTTCTGTATAAGCCCTGAGGGAAATCAAATGCTGCTGCTGCTGCTTTAAAGAGTTGGTTCTGAAACAACTGTACTTTTTTTCAGGCTTAAAAAATAACATTAAACAAGAAGAACAATGTTCTGTTTTAAAAGGTAGCAGAGACATGCAGAGGTTGCAATCATATGGTCCAAAGGATTTCTTCTGAGTCATATTTTCAGCATAATTTTGAGCATAATCTCTCTCCTTTTTTCCTTTGCTCAGAGATGTATGTGCAATATTCTGTCATTAGGATGCTGTGATATTGTCATCAGATAGCAACTATCTGGTTTTGTTATACTTAAAACCTGTGAATTCTAACCCGAATTTTATCTAACATGGATCTGAAGTAAATTTGGATTATTTTTTCTGGGAAAACCTCTGAGGAAATTTCAAGGAATTTGATGAAAGAGGATTGGTAAGAGTAATAGAATTACCCATGAAAGTTATCCTTTCAATTCAGTTTCAATTCAGTTAAATAAAAAATCAATTGATAAGAATATTGAAATAAAATGGTATTGTTTCTCTTCTAAAATCAGAACATGTAGCAATAGGATACCATTTCGGAATAGCAATAGCAATAAAAATTATGAAAATGACTACAAATTGTGGCCTTCTTATAGCTAAACTAGCTGAAGATAATGTAGCGAACAGAACCCAGGTTTAGATTTTTCACTAACAGTCCAAATGGTGCTGGTGAAATAAAACTTTCATGTTCCCAATTTCAGCAATTTTAAGCTGTGCTCTCAGATATTAACAAATCCTGCACTTAATCAGTTATAAAGTTTGTATGAATCAGTTGTGTATTTAAGGAGGGCAGCTCTCTCCAACTGTGCTTGTCTATACATTAAGATCTTCAGTGAAGGACCACCTGCAATTATTTGGCCCTCTCAGATGGGGAACATTGCCAGCCAAAAGAAAAGGCCTGCTCATTGCCAGCACTTCAATTATACAGCTCTCTCCCTAAAGCATTTTATCTGGTGCCTTACTTTTTTTTTTTCCAGTTCCAGGGATTATTATTATTCTCAAGGAATAAATTTAACTTTGCCATTTTTGATGCTTTTAGCTTTATTGATATTTACAAGTGAATTCTTTTTGCAAACAGGGAATATTGCAAAATCATACTCTCTCCTGTTTTGAGGATTTTGAGGGAAGTATACAATCACTTTTATCACCACACATTTAAAAGCACATTTTAACCGGCTTGCTAGAAATTATGAGGACAAAGTTGGTTGTATTCATCACAGTTTAGGTTGGACTGTTAATGAGCTGGTCTTTTAAAGTTTGGTTAATTGTCACTATTACTGAGTGAGGATTCAGAATAAGATACATAGGATTGGGATGATTTATTCATTCATTCATTCATTCATTCATTCATTCATTCATTCATTCATTCATTCAATTTGTCCCTGCCCATTTCCTCCCATTGGAGGAGTCTGGGTAGCTTACAAAAAAAAAATTGACCAAAACAATGAACATACAATATAAATATGATATATAAATATAGAATTACTCTTAATAAAGAAATATAAAAATAAGAGTAAAAAAGAGTAAAATGATGGTGATGATGATGATGATGATGATGATATTCACAACCATGTGTTTCATTCTGAGCTTTGCCAAGAAATAATGAAACAGAAATACTCACATGAAGAAAAACAATTAGAACTGATCTAAGCAAATAGCGAAAATACAGAGAATCTGTTGGAGAGCAACCTGTGGCTATTTGTCCCAGTTTTAAACACCATTTATAAGAAAGAAACTCAGATCTGGCAAACTCATCTGCCACTCTTTCTGGGAGCCTACTGGGAAGGGAGGGAGTGGGGAGGCAGGATGGATCACTCATCTCAGCTCTGATTGCTTCACCACCACAGATACACAGAATCTCTCTTACTCCGTAGCACTGAAATATAAATAATTCTCATAGAGGAGGACTTCAGTTCTCACCCAATAAGTTTGTTCATTCAAAATCACATGCACTGAATAGAACATAAGAAGCTGGTATACACTGAGTTAGACTACTTGCTTATTTAGCTCAGATAAGCAGCTCCTAGAGTCTCAAGCTGAAGGCTTTCCTATGATCTGTTTCATAAGCCTTTTTAACTGAACTTGAGATGCCAGATTTGAAACCTGGAACCTTCTGCATGCAGATATGTGCTTTCTACTGAAATTGGTTCTTACTTAGATATGGGGAAATGGTAGATCAAGGAGAGGCCTACTTCTGTACTTCCTGTTGTATATATTTAGACTAGATTGCATTCAGGATTGTTATGCAATCAGTTTCTCAAACACCAATGTTTATTTCAACCATGAAAGCACCCACCAGATATTTTAATTTTTCATTGTCTCCTTGTTGATTTCAATAGATGGTCTAGCTATTGGAACCACTTAGATGTTCTCAGCAAGGGTGGAATGCCTCATATAACTCCATTAGGAGAAGTCGCTTTTCTTCTTTCTTTCATTTAAACCATGTCAGTTCAGTTGAATTTCAAAGCAGAGTTTTGTATTGCATTTGGTTTGTGTTTATTTCCACTGGGTCTATATTTTGACGTGTGAGCAGCATCACAGGGATTTCCTGCCTCGGCCTGTGCCCATAACTGTTACATTTAATTTTCCCAACATTTTTAGAAGTTGCCTAATGATCCTTTAAAGCCTTTGGCAGCATGCCCACCAGAGAGGAAGGAACATGATGATTTTGCACACAGGAAGCTGGCTTTAGGACATATTCCAGATATTTGCTCCCTGCATCACCTTAGGACAGCCTAATTATGTAATACATTCTATGGATTTGCTCTTGAGGGCAAGGGGAAGGGATGCACTTGAATACAGCTATTGAATTTGTAGCAATTTATCATGCCACTTCTTTTTCTTCTGCCATTATTATTAGAAACCATTTCTCCACAAGTGTTCAGCCTTGCTCTAAAGGAGATTGTGATCACTCTATTACCTACAATTATCAAAGAATATCCTGGCAATAAAGTATTCTAATATATCCGCTTTGGTGGCAGAAGCATTAAAGGAAGAGCAGAGATTAGTGAACATTGAAGCAAAAGGTTAAAGATAAATATCACTATTGAAGTGAGTTGGAGCAGGAATGAGCTAACTCTCACCTAAGAACTAAATTCATACCACCCTGAATCTACTTTAAAAGCTCTTTGTAAGCAATCAAGTCAGACCAGTCCCTCTTTTGGTAGCCTGCTCAGTAGAGGGATAGGAGAAAGTGAGACATCCTTTGCTGGCATCAGCCCTCCTCCATCCAACAGAATAATTTCTCAGTTGTCATCACTGATGTTATCATGCATATCTTTTTTGTCCACAGGTTTTGCAAAGCAGCAAACAATTAAAAAACAAACAAAATAATTATAAATATACCTGAAACTGAAAAAGTCTGTCTGCAGAGGAACATTTTAACTCCATTCCAGGAAGTGGAAAGGGAGGGGGCAAGTGAAAGTTGTAGCAGAATTCATTCCATAACTTGAAAGCAGCATAAGACAAGGCCCTCTGCTCTGTTCAGAAAGTAAGGTCATCCTTTAAGAGGGTTTCTTCTGCCAAGCTGCATCCAGACAGGTTTATATCAAAATAGGTGGTCTTTCAGGGAGTAGTGTCTGAAGCAGACAATTAGTAATCAGTGCATGTCTCTCAATATGGGCAAAATATTGTCTACCAGTTTACAGACTTTTGCTCCAATTGAAAAGTCGGAGCACAGCTCCATGGAGAACACTCTGCAATAGTGTGTGATGTAACCAATATATAGTAATTGCTGCCAGAGCCAACTACTTCAGGAATGGGCACAGCTGGCAAAACAGATGTCATTGTTCAACCACTGCCACCTAAAGCTTAAGAGTCAGCTGGAGAATTGAAAAGCACTCCTACAGTAGATTGGGTTTACAGGTAGTTCTTGTTTAACTATGCTAATTGGGACCGGAAACTCTGTCATTAAGAAACTCTGTCATAAGTCAAAAAACCATGTGACCATGCCACTTAGCAATGGCAGTTCTGGCAGTCCTGGCTGCCATCATTAAACAAGGACTGCATGGGTCGTTAAGTGAGGACCTCATCTGCTCATGACTTCCAACTTCCTGCAAGCTTCCCCATTGACTTTGCTTGTGGGAAGCTAGCAGGGAAAGTTGCAAATTGTGATCATGTGACCACGGGATGCTGCAATGGCCATAAGTATGAGGTCCAGTTGGAATTACTACTCATTCAGTGCCATTGTAAGTTCAAAGAGTCACTAAACAAGTGGTCATTAAACCAGGACCTCCTGTACTTTTTCAATCTGAGTCCATTATCATTCAGAACAGAGTGAATCCCAATTCCAGATTCCAGTTTCCTACAGGTAGCCCTCACTTAACGACCATTCATTCAGTGACCAATGTTACAATGGTGCTGAACAAATGGTTGTTATGACCATTCCTCAAAGTTATGGCTGCTGCAGAGCCCCCATGATCACGAGATTACATTCCAGATGCTTAGCAACCATCTTGCATTTACAATAGTTGCAGTATCCCATGGTCACATGATTGCCGTTTGCGACCTTCCCTGCTGGCTTCCCACAAGCAAAGTTAATGGGGAAGCTGGCAGGGAAGGCTGCAAGTGCTCCTCTAAGTCACTCCCACTCCCATCACTTTTCCTCCCAAGGAGTCTGGCTACAGAGTACAATATCTGGGGATCTTGTATTCTGTAGCACACACCTGCCTGGCTGGCCACGCTCACATGCCAATGCAGCAGCCACCTGCACACCCTCCTACACATGGAAGCAGCCACCACCTGCCAGGCAGTTTGTTCTGTGCCATAGCAGCCATTTACCCACTTGCCAGCCTGCTTGTGAGCTACTAAGGACTCACAACTTTATTTATTTATTTATTTATTTTTATCCCACCTTTATTATTTTTACAAATAACTCTAGGTGGCGAACATACCTAATACTCCTAATACTCCTTCCTCCTCCTATTTTCCCCACAACAACAACCCTGTGAGGTGAGTTGGGCTGAGAGAGTGTGACTGGCCCAGAGTCACCCAAATGACTTTCATGCCTACTTTACTTATTGGAAGCCATCAGGAAGTCGTGAGGAAGTCCTTACTTAACAACCATGATCCTCACTTAACAACAGCAACCAGGGACTGCTGGGATTGCCGTCTCTACGTGATGCAGTCATGTGACATCATGCTTTACAACCACATTGCTTAGGAATGGAAATTCTGGTCCAAATTACTGTTCTTAACCAAGGACTACCTGTACTCCCTTCCACAAGACAATCTTGCTTGGGTTCATCTTTGGAGAAACATGATGATAATGATGATAATAACAATAATAGCAACAAAATACTATTAATTGAAACAAAACAGAATTAAAATCATTGTTTCTGATCTCTGCTTCTTCACTCACTACAACCTAACAGCAATATGATTAGTTTAAAAGTAAAATGGGTTGCCTCCAATTTCTCCTTGTAGTCTGGGAAGAGAAGTGGGTATGGCAGGATGAGAATCTAAGGTTTCCCAGGTTTATCATTCCCATGTTGCTTACTAATATTAACAAGCACTAAAGTTGACAACCACATATCTAAGAATCTCTATAAGTTTAAGGAATCTGCGTAACGAAGTAGACCATATTAATTTAGAATGAAGCCTTCGGTTTGGTCAGGTGTACTAAGTGGTTGCTGGCCATTGCTTCATCAACCATGGAACACATTTTGCTGTACTTCCATCTACTTCAGATATGTTTTTGAAGGATCTTAACCTGAGGCACACCATTTAAAACTGAGGGTAGAAGGGAGGGACCTTAAAGAAGCATTATATGTCTTGCATTTGGTTTAATGTTTTTAATTAATTATTTCAACAGTGAAGCTGCTGACCGCAATTGGTTTCTTCATTTTATTTATTTGTTTGTTGGTTTGTTTATTTGAAACCTGCATCTTGCAAATTATTATCAATCTAAAACTGGATTTCAGGGGGAGGGCATGAAAGAAGATTTGGTTACACTTGATTGCACTGACAGGTTTTGTTTTTGTTTTTAAGGAAAGAACATGCTCTTTGAACCAACTGAGAGGTTATTACTGTCAATGTTCAACACTACCTTCTAATGTCCCTTCAGTCATTAGGAGGATACAAACACATTGTACCAAATCCTAGGCATATTCATTTGTTTGAAAGTGCTGCAAAGCATAGTCAGCTGACAGCAGTGACAGGATTCTTCATCCTATCTGTGCATAATCAGCAGCGTCCATATTGTGCTTATGCTTTAAACAATCTTCACACAGAAGAAACTGGATGAGAGAGAGAGAGAGAGAGAGAGAGGGAGAGAGAGAGAGACTCTTCTGCTTTTAGTCAGGGCTAAACAATATATTATTAGCCTGCAGCTCTGCATCATTAGAAATAGCAGTTTAATGTTACAATAAGAGTTGAAATTTACTAGAGCAGTCTTCATCAATCTGGACACCCTTCCAGATGTGTAAGCTAATTCTGAGAATTCTTAACAAGGTTATGCTGGCTAGGGAATCCTGGGAAGTGTCCATATACATGAAGACACCCAGTTTGTTGGTGATTATGCTTGATGTATTTGCTCCTTTAAATGTGAAAATAACTGAACAGGTATTACATGGCAGCAACCCACCTGATTTCATGCTTCTCCAGATGTTGGAACATGCTTCTTGGCTTCAGAAATTGAATAAAATTAAGATAGATATTTTGATATATTAAAAAATGTTCATTTCTTCCCAAAATGTGTATTTAAGTTCATACTTCTTTTCTTTCAACATGCTGATTTCAGGCACTTCAAACTGTCATAAATTCCATTGCAACTTTTAGACAAATCCATATATTAAACTGCAAGAAATGGATTTGGATGCAAAGTTCAAATGAGTAGAGTAAATTGCTGAAGGAGTCTAAGGGGAAAAAATCCTTTTTTTATCAATAGGTATTTAATTCTTTATGATCACTGGGAGTTGGGTGGTGCATATCCTCACCTTCATAATGGGCCTAATTATTCCCTGAAGCTGGAATAAAATCCAAAGGCAATCTGATGCACATTTAAAACTTTCAAGTCTCCATATCCATTGGGGTTTGTACAGTCACTTTATAAGAGAGGGAAAATGTTGATACAAAAATACCATGACATGAACTTCCTTTCTCTGGGAACTACTTCCTTCTCTTTAAAGATATCATAGAGCAACTTTTATTTATTTTATTTATTTATTTAACAAATTTATATAGCCACCCATCTCACAAAGTGTGACTCTGGGTGGTGTACAATACATAAAAACAATAAACATCATAAAATACAAAGTAAAAACAAAAATTAAGATAAAAACTCAAAATAGAGAGACAACCATCACTTAACATCACACAACCATCTTGCCAGATCACCGTAGGACCTCCAAAGTTGATGGAAAAAAAACATATCCTGATGGCTTTCCAGAAGGCAAGTAGGGATGGGGCCAATCTCACCTCAGGGGAAATGATGTTCCATAGGGTGGGGACCACGGCAGAAAAGGCACACCACCTGGGTCCTGCCAGATGTAGCTCCTTAGTAGATGGGACCTGCAGCATACCCCTCCTGCTCAACCTTTCAATACCATCAACCATGGTAGGATACCATGGTCAATGGTATTAAAAGCCATCAAGGAGGTCAAGGACAAATACACAACCCCTGTCCTGCTCCCACCAGAGATCATCCAAAGATGTGACCAATGCCATTTCCTTCCCATGCCCAGGCTTCAATCTCCCTCCCATGCCCATGCCTCAATCCTAACTGAAGGGGGTCCAGATAATCCACTTCATCCAGGGCCTATTGAAGCTGCTGGGCAACCACCTTCTCTACAATCTTCCCCAAAAAAGGGAGATTAGACACTGGATGAAAATTGTCCAGCATGGTCGGATCCAGTGATTGTTTCTTGAGAAGGAGGCAAACCACCACTTCCTTAAAAACCAATGGAACAACCCCTTCTCTCAAAGAAGAGTTCACTATTGCTAGGATCCAGCCACAAGATACCCTCCAGGCAGCCTTAACTAGCTAGGAGGAGCCTGGATTAAAGGAGCAGGTGGCTGATCTCACAGTCCCTAGGATCTGTCCACTTCCTCAGGTCCAACAGGATCAAACCAGTTCCAGTTAACAGGGCAAGACTGTTCCCTGGGCACCTCTACTGGACCTGAATCAAAGCTAGAGTCCAGCTTGGACTCCAAGTGATTTTGTCCATCAGATGCTCTTTAAAGTCCTCTACATGGCCTTACTAGTAAATGTCCAAGTCCTTTCCCAGGAGGGCTCATGTCACCTTAAACAAGGCTGCCAAGTGGCTATTTGTGGGCACAATAAAGGCAGAAAATTATTGATGCTTCTCTGCCTTTATTGTCACAGAGTAGGCCTTAATAGCGGTTCTCAGCCATATTTGGTCGAGTTCATCCCCTCCAGCAATACTCTAGACATCTCTTCCCCCATTATATCTCCCTAAGCTCCTCTATAAACCACGAAGAGCAATGGGATCCATGAGAGGATAGAGATTGCATGGGCACAACTTATCTAAAGCCTCAGCTGCCCTTTCATTCCAGAGAATGGCCAAGGGCTCAGCCAGACCATGCAGCAGATCATCAGGAATAACCTCCAGCTCCCTCTGAAACCCATCCAGGACCATTAGACTCTGGGGGTGGATCGATCTAATAGGTCCTGCCTCCCTGTGGCAGGAGGCAGTGCCAGAGAATCTCATGGCTACTAGACCCTGATCTGACCATGACAGAGGAGACATCAAAAGCCTCCCCAATACTAGATCACATTGCCACTGCTCCAACAAGAAAGCCAGATCAGGGATATGACCACTGTTCCAAGTCAAGCCCTGGATGACCTGGGATAGGCCCATGGCCCTCATGGTGGCCATGAACTCCTAAGCTATCTTAGACTCCACACCCAGGGAAGGCAAATTGAAGTCTTCCAGAACCATCAGCCTGGGAAACTCTACTGCATACCCAGAGATTGAGTTGAGGAGCTCAGGCAGGGAGGTTGCTATGAGCAGGGAGGCTGGTACAGTAGCAACAACCTCAGCTGACCCCTAGATCCCAAATTCAGGAACAGGCAATGCCCCTGAAAGCTGTAAGAGACTCTGGACGACAACTGCCACACCATTGCCCCTGCCTTGGACTCTCAGCTGGTACCATACCTGAAACCCAGCTGGGCACATTTCTGAGAGGGGAACCTCCCCCTCCAGACCCAGCCAGGTCTTGGTTATACATGCCAGGTTGACCGTCTTATCTGTGATTAAATCACAGATGAGGGAGGCTTATTACACACCAACCTGGCATTTAGCAGCAGCAGCCGAAAGCCAGGGCCTCATGTTCATAAACTTGTTTGTTAAATGTCATAAATATTTGTGAATCTACCCAGAACTTTTCATTTTCTCTTTTTATTGATAGTTTAAATTACATTATTTCTTGTGCATTAGCAGATGAATGAAAATCTGATCAGTGTCCATTTAACTAGTGTAAGTTTTTGCATTGGCCTGGGAGGCACTTCTGTACTCAGTGATTTTTATGATTCAGATTAAAATATTGATCTCAGGTCTAGACCCAAGCAAGGCTAGGTGGTTGCCTGCCTGCCTTCACCAGCGAGTAAATTTTGAAGTAAAGTACCTTAGCTTGTGAAATTGACTTTTTCATAGCTTACTGAAAAATATACTGACAGTGTGGTATATTTCAAGTAACTGCTGATATGTACGAGGAAAGGCTGTTGCATGATGTTCACTGTACACTTTATATGCAAAGCCCACCCCAATTCAGTCAGATTTGTCAAGAAGAACTAAGGAAGACTGAAGTTTGAAATACAGAAAGACAGTTTCACTATAGACAGTACTGAGTTAGATGAACTTGGTATTAGAGCAGTTGAAGTAAACAGTCATAGTTTTCTTGGCAAAAGAAATGTGAAAATAGAACCTATTATAGCACCAACGGGCAGGTAATTCATAGGATCTGGGGGCATCCATCTCAACAGATGTATTGGCTCAAAATCATATATAAAATATTCTAATCTGAGGAAGTTTCATACACGGTGAATACTGAACATTAAAGAAAGATGCAAATAAAAAATGTGGACGTTCTTGTAGGTTTAATTGGTAGAATAATGCAAAACTCTGAATATGTGTGATCCTGACATTCTATACTATTCCAATATAGACTAAATAGTATATCCTTGATATAATTTTATTATTATTATTATTATTATTATTATTATTATTATTATTATTATTATATGTAGTCACTTTTCCAAATACAAATCTTTCCAAGCCAGCATAATAAAATACAGCGTTTAAAGAATAACAATACATATTCTGGTAGATTGCCTTTTGGGAAAATCCTGCTGGAGCATGGACCTAATATTTTCTTCCTCTTTCTCCTTCTATTAGCATCTACAGCATGCTTCTATTTCTTCCTAACTGTGGGAGTGCGTACTGTTGCCCAGTTTACAACAAGCTCAAGATGTAGAGGAGATGGCATGACTATTCGGAGGGGAGTGCAAAGGCTGTAGTGGGCAAGAGTCTAATGCAGACTCATTTTTTTCCTGGGTTTGTTTTTCTTCCTTCCTTCCTTCCCTCCCTCCCTCCTTCCTTTCTTGTAATTGTCTTAAGCCTATTTCAGATTTTATTTTATACTTTTTGTGGGGGGGGGGGGTTTCTGCTTCAACACAATGGAGACTATGCTATTGATTTATAGAAACTAAGATGAGATATGTCATGAGTTCTGGGGACTGATAATCCAGAGCTGTTCTCTAGTATTTTAGTGGTTTTAACACATGTGTACAGTTGCTTACACTGTTGAGCAGATTTTTTGGTAAGAGAGCAGCAGAGCCTCGTCCTATGATTGTCTCATTTATATGATCTTTTAGCTCCTTTCTGTCAAGCGGAAGAGGGATTACTAGAGGTCAACATTTGATATAGAGAGGTGAGAAAAGAAAGTTAGTTGAGAATGTAATTAAAGAGCTAACTTTGATAATTAAAGATTCATTCCATCACAGACTTCTGGTGTGACCTTTAATGAACACTTTAAATTTCTGTCTTACTTACCATATGTATGCTGAAGATAACTTTACTTCTCTTCCTTGCAGGCATATTGAAAGACCAACAGTAAGATTCTGAACAGCTAATTTATCTATAGACCAAGTTTGCATTAAACTAGAACTTGCACCAGAATATATTAGATAGCATTTTAACATGAGGTTGGCAAACTCACATTGCTCTGCTTCATATGCCATTAAAGGGCACAGTGTATAATTTCTCCTGGGTAGTAAATGGTTCTGCAGTTGTTGGAGTCAATAATTGCTAGCTTGTCCTTGAGAGGTACTGGTAAGAGGTGAAACCTTAAATATGTTTGTTGAGATATATATCACATACAGTTCAAGGGATCTCAGAAATGATTCAGATGTTTGAAATTGTTTTCACAAGGAGCAGCCCTATAGATTCAGCAGCATGTAATAAGTCACATTTGACATTTATATCACAGTGTCATCATTTTCAGTTGTCAGTGACAGAGGAGATAACTCCAGTAAGCAAGGGTGTACTGAAGAATTTAAAGCATCAAACTACCTAATTAATTATTAATTAAATTACCTTATTAATGTCCTAATCATTAAATTAAAAATGCTTCCTAAATGAATGGGGAGATAATGCAGAGAATATCCCATTTGAAGCATTTTGAACAGGCCAAATATGGAGATCACAGTATTACTTTTATCATGTTACAGAAAAAAACAAAACTTGCTGTATAGTATTTGTATTTAATTGTTGCACAATTACTCAGTATATTCCAAATGTTAAGGGGACATTTGTAAATTATTTGTATTTAACTGTTGCAAAATTATCCAGTGTATTCCAAATATTAAAGGGAATTAAATACAATTTATGTATTTGATTTATATCCTGACTTTCATTTAAGTGCTGATGCAGGATGATGAAGTTTAGAATTATGTATATATGTGTGTAATTCATTTATATACTGTATGCTTCTTAAAACTTAATAGAGGGTGACTACACTGAGTGGGGAGAGGATTCCAGAGTGTTGGTACTATCAGTAAACTGCAGTTTACAGACCATTTACAAGGATTTCCATTTTGGGCTAGAAGCAGATTTCAGGGGGATATGAAAATCCATAATTTCCTCTTCTTTCCAAGTATCATCTGGTAATACAAAATGTGAATTGCAATATCACCATACGACAAATGTCCTCAATTCTCCTAGAAGTAACCAGTGTGCTGCAATGAAAGCCACAAAGCTCTCAGAGACATTACATAATACTCTTACATTACCTTGGATAATGTTAAATACTACAAATGGTAAATAGTGAATAAGTTTGCTTAGTTTAGTACTTTAATAGAACAATCTAGTGCAGGAATCTCCTTTTTTAATCAGGGCACCTTATGGAACCACTCACAAAATAGCTACCATGGAGAACATGGCTGTCCATCTAATTACAAATTAACTGTTTAATAGAGGCCTTCTACAAACTTTCTAGCCCCAAGATTCTCCCTTTTACTACTCAGCTTTCCTTCATGGACTTTTTGCTGGGCAGGTGAGCACTCTTATAAACAGAAGGGCAGGGTATTATTGTTATCATTATCATCATTATTATTATAGTTGGTCACACAGTCAGCCAGATGTTTAGACTGGATTTGGCATTTTTGTCCACCCATCGAGTCCTTCTGAAGGACCTGGGATAGACAGATGTTGTTTAATAATATTAAAGATACGTTGCAGGATGTAAACTGTTCCAAGTAAAGCTGCCTGTTGCAATTGACAGTGATTTTGTCAATGCCAATGGTGTTCAAGTGGTGCTCCAGATGTTTTGGGATTGCACCCAAGGTCCTATTACTATTGGTACTATCTTTGCTTTCTTTTGCCACAGTTGTTCAACTTCTATTTGCTGGTCTTTTATATTGTGTGATTTTCTCCAGTTCATTCTCTTCTATTCTTCTGTCTCCAGGTATTGCAATGTCCACCACCAAGAATTGTTTGTCTTTTTTATCAACAATTGTTAAGTCTAGGGTGTTGTGTGGCAGATGCTTGTCTATTTGAATTCTATTATTATTATTATTATTAGAATATCTCCAGACTATATGGCCTTCAAATCATTCTTGAGGCTAGCAATGAGCTTTACAGTATGCTAGCTTTATATTTTTGTTTCAAAAAATCAGGTGGAACATGATAACTAAACAGCTAACAGGTGTTACTGAATGGTCATGATAGTGTGAAGTCCAGGAAGTTTACTGAATCTCTGAAAAGCTAGCAGAGATGGCTCACAATGTCTGGCTGGCTTGGCTAATCACAAATCGTACAGTAATGGAATAAAACCAAATCATAACTAGAGATAAAATAATCTTTACAGTTCTATGTTTCCTTGATTAATATAGAGGTTGCTGTTATGAACTTGGCCTCCTACAGGATCATACATGAAAGCATAATTAATAACCCATCAATACAATTTAGCACAAAGAAAAATTTAGGCGAATGGCCCATACTGCAATCAAAGAAGAAGCAATTAGTTGTTGATGAGGATTTTAGTACAGTCAGTTCAATGAGAGAAAGATGAAGGAGTTCAGAGAGCACCAGGAAAGGGGGGTGTCAAAAAGTGATACACAGTGTTCAGCTATAAATAGAGTAAGAGAAAAATAGAGACTCTTGCCACAACAAAGCCACAAAAATAGTTTAGGCTTCTTGCCATAGCAAGGAAGGAGAGTAATTAGAAGATACATTTACACAAATATGTAAACATAAGTGCTAAATGGGAGCAGCTTTTGCAAAGGTATATTTTAACATGGCAATGGAGAATAAAGTATAAAAAAGATGTTTGGATTGAAGAGGTAGAGAAGTAGAGAAAAAGACAAAAGAATTACCTTTCCTCTGCAGCACTGAGTTGATTATGCACACAGTTCTGGTCCTTGAAGGTCAGTATAAGACAATCTCCAGCAGATGGAGATCAAGAAAGATAGAAAGTCACTGCTTGCTGGTGCTCTTTAGCTGGGTCAACTCAGTGTGCCCCTTGGCTTTCTGAAGCCATGGTTCTCTTGGAGCTGGGGACTCAGTCCAGATCAAAGGGTAGGCATTAGTATACCATTCCTTTGACTAATTCTGGACCCATGGAATGTCTAACAGTTCCTGGAACACAGAGGAGGGAGCAGAAAAGAAAATCTTTACAGAAAAGATTCCTCAACCCAGAGAGGGGGGAAGGATGAGAAGACTTAGAGTAACTGCCTTAATCATGCTAGGTATAAGTTGATCTGGAGAATTGCTTTGGCAGGTTTTCAAGATTATCTTACATCACCTTTCAAGGAACAACTATCATTAAAGAAATCCAAATGGTTCTTCTTCAACAAAGGATCGTTACCTTGTCGTGGTGCTGGAGCTTGAGAACCTCAATGATGCCATGAGCTAAACCGTGAAGGTCATGACATAGAGGTCAGACTAAATGCGATCCCTGGGGAAGGTAATGGCAACCGACCCCAGTATTCTTGCCGTGAAAACGCAATGGATCAGTACAACCAGAGATATGTCGTTATACCATCGGAAGATGAGACCCCCAGGTCGGAAGATGGTCAAAATGCTACTGGGGAGGAACAGAGGATGAGTTCAACTAGCCCCAGACGTGATGACGCAGCTAGCTCAAAGCCGAAAGGACGGCTAGCGGCCGACAGTGCTGGTGGTGAACGACGAATCCGATGTTCTAAGGATCAACACAACATTGGAACCTGGAATATAAGATCTATGAGCCAGGGCAAATTGGATGTGGTTATTGGTGAGATGTCAAGATTAAAGATAGACATTCTGGGCATCAGTGAACTGAAATGGACTGGAATGGGCCACTTCACTTCAAATGACCACCAGATCTACTACTGTGGAAAAGAGGACCACAGAAAACATGGAGTAGCCTTCATAATTAATAGTAAAGTGCTTGGATACAGCAGTGCTTGGATACAATCCAAAAAACGACAGAATGGACTCAATTCGAATTCAGGGCAAGCCACCTAACATCACAGTGATCCAACTATATGCCCCAACCACAGATGCTGAAGAAGCTGAAGTAGAGCAGTTCTATGAGGATCTGCAGCACCTACTGGACAACATGCCTAAAAGAGATGTTATTTTCATCACAGGAGACTGGAATGCTAAGGTGGGCAGTCAAATAACACCTGGAATTACAGGTAAGCATGGCCTGGGAGAACAAAATGAAGCAGGACATAGGCTGATAGAATTTTGCCAAGACAACTCACTCTGCATAACAAACACTCTCTTCCAACAAACTTTATACATGGACTTCACCAGATGGACAGCACCGAAATCAGATTGACTACATCCTTTGCAGCCAAAGGTGGCAGATATCTATACAGTCGGTAAAAACAAGACCTGGAGCTGACTGTAGTTCAGATCACAAACTTCTTATTGCACCATTTAGGATCAGACTAAAGAGATTAGGGAAGACCCACAGATCAGCTAGATATGAGCTCACTAATATGCCTAAGGAATATGCAGTGGAGGTGAAGAATAGATTTAAGGGACTGGACTTAGTAGATAGGGTCCCAGAAGAACTATAGACAGAAGTTCACAACATTGTTCAGGAGGCAGCAACAAAATACCTCCCAAAGAAAGAGAAAACCAAGAAGGCAAAATGGCTCTCTGCTGAGACACTAGAAGTAGCCCAAGAAAGAATCTTGCAAGGTGATGCTGTCAAGGTAATGCATGCTATATTCCAGCAAATTTGGAAAACACAAGAATGGCCATCAGACTGGAAAAAATCAACTTGTATCCCCATACCAAAAAAGGGAAACACTAAAGAATGTTCAAACTATCGAACAGTAGCACTCATTTCACATGCCAGTAAGGTAATACTCAAGATCCTGCAAGGTAGACTTCAGCAATTAATGGAGCGAGAATTGCCAGATGTACAAGCTCAGTTTAGAAAAGGCAGAGGAACTAGGGACCAAATTGCCAATATCCGCTGGATAATGGAAAAAGCCAGGGAGTTTCAGAAAAACATCTATTTCTGTTTTATTGACTATTCTAAAGCCTTTGACTGTGTGGACCATAACAAACTGTGGCAAGTTCTTAGTGGTATGGGGATACCAAGTCATCTTGTCTGCCTCCTGAGGAATCTGTATAATGACCAAGTAGCAACAGTAAGAACAGACCATGGAACAATGGACTGGTTTAAGATTGGGAAAGGAGTACGGCAGGGCTGTATCCTCTCACCCTACCTATTCAACTTGTACGCACAACACATCATGCAACATGCTGGGCTTGAGGAATCCAAGGCTGGAGTTAAAATTGCTGGAAGAAACATTAACAATCTCAGATATGCAGATGATACCACTTTGATGGCTGAAAGTGAAGAGGAACTGAGGAGCCTTATGATGAAGGTGAAAGAAGAAAGTGCAAAAGCTGGCTTGCAGCTAAACCTCAAAAAATCAAGATTATGGCAACCAGCTTAATTGATAACTGGCAAATAGAGGGAGAAAATGTAGAAGCAGTGAAAGACTTTGTAATTCTAGGTGTGAAGATTACTGCAGATGCTGACTGCAGTCAGGAAATCAGAAGACCATTAATCCTTGGGAGAAGAGCAATGACCAATCTCGATAAAATAGTTAAGAGCAGAGACATCACACTGACAACAAAGGTCCGCATAGTTAAAGCAATGGTGTTCCCTGTAGTAACATATGGCTGTGAAAGCTGGACCATAAGGAAGGCTTTGAGAAGGAAGATAGATGCTTTGGAACTGTGGTGTTGGAGGAAAATTCTGAGAGTGCCTTGGACTGCAAGAAGATCAAACCAGTCCATCCTCCAGGAAATAAAGCCAGACTGATCACTTGAGGGAATGATATTAAAGGCAAAACTGAAATACTTTGGCCACATAATGAGAAGACTGGACACCCTGGAGAAGATGCTGATGCTAGGCAGAGTGGAGAGCAAAAGGAAGAGGAGCCGACCAAGGGCAAGGTGGATGGGTGATATTCTAGAGGTGCCGGACTCATCCCTGGGGGAGCTGGGGGTGTTGACAACCGACAGGAAGCTCTGGCGTGGGCTGGTCCATGAAGTCACGAAGAGTCAGAAGCGGCTAAACGAATGAACAACAACAAAATGCTTCTTATTTTCTGAGTTTGCCAGCCTCATAGGGCTGGACAATCCAGTTGATCAAGTCAAGTCAACTGGCTCTTTCATGTTGTGAAACCCAACTCAATAAAGCTCTCCAGGGATCCAGGAAACTATGCTTTCAATGTCAAAAGCAGTGTTTCTCAACCTTGGCAACTTCAAGCTGTGTGGACTTCAACTCCCAGAATTCCCCAGCCAGCCCTGCTGTCTAACGAGTCAATATTCTAGAAGTGTTACGTTCAGCTCCTTGCAGCTGTAACTGAATGTCCAAATCGATGGAGGGTGCAGGCAGGCATCTGCTGCTTGTCACTCAGGCTGGTCTCAGGTATAATATGCAAAGGCCTCAGGTGGCTCAGGGAGATTCTGTCTGGGATAATCAAAAGGCTGGCAAGTTGTGAGAGGAGATCCCATCTAGGTCTACCTCTTTACAATTCTTCTGAGTGATGTCAACTAGTGATAGAAGGAAAAAAAAACAAAGTGAAGTTTTCCTTCTCCATTTATAGATTTCTGCCCTGAAGCAAAAACACTGCTAGTCCAGATAGGCCAACCTGGGAAAAATGAGAGACAAAGGAAGTAACTAACAGAAGAAAGTTATAAACGGGGGAGGGAAGAGAGAAGGCTGGCTTTCCTCCTGGTGTGAACAAAAGAATGGCCAAAAGATGAATGGCCTTGAAAATGTTTACAGTCTTGGTTATATAACTGTTTAAGGCAATTTTTTAAGTTTTTTTTTCTGCAAATGGGATCATAGAAGGCACCTGCTCTTCTTCCAGACTGGGGTCCTTGGCCTGCCATGCCTGCCAGACTTTTTCAAGTGCATGAGTTTTACAATCAAAAGGAACTGTTTCCTATAATCTACTCTTCTGACCTATTAGCCTGACCATAGTATTAAGGATTTGAAAACACTGAACCAGACTGGGGGTTCAGTTTAGGATGAGTAGGATGTTAATCAGGTAACACTGGTTCATTTTACTAAATCATATATGTCTATAACTTTCAGCCACTGAAATTCTTTGGCATATAATCAATATTGGCCCATATTAGAAAGTCCCCCCCCCGCGGGAAAGTTTTCATTTCTATGTTTCTTTCAAAAACTGCATTACAATATGTATTTTGGAAGCTATCCAAATCTATATATTGAGGTCAGTATTAGAATTGCTGAATAATTAATCAACTTGGTTCCATTACTTTCCAATGAAGAAAAATAAAAACAGTTGTATAAAAATAATTTAGTCAAATGTTTAAATGCAACATTAAATCTGTACCATTAAGAAAAATATTAATTGGACTTTCCATTGCATCAGTGAAGAGCCAGTTCGTAAACAGAAAGCAAACACACATCAGTGATTCAAAATTATATATGCTGGGTTGTACTTTCTTTGAATACATAGATATAAATATAGATATAGATATGTTTTTGTGTACATGTCCCTATGCTCAATATCCATATTTTTTATGGAGAGATAAGTTTCAAAATTTTGGTATATAACTTGAGAGTACAGTCACTGTTGATCTTTGCAACATCATATTAACAAACATATGGTTATTAACCCAAAATGGATCAATAGTGGAACAAACTTATATGATTGTGTCTCCTCATCTAGTTTACATTTCCAACATAATGAAGTTGACATTCAATCCTTTTTAAACATTCTCTGGAGGGTTTCAGTAAATGTGGAATTGATTTTTTTTGTTGTTTCTGTTGAATTAATCCCATCCTAAGACCATATGGAAATACACAATATTCTCTAAAACCCTTAGCCATGGGTGTAACAATATGAGCTTTATAACTCTTAGTTTCTTGCAAATACCTAATGTTCACATATCCACTTTAGCAATATTTTTTTTAATTTTGTGTCTATGAGTATGTTTGCACATATCAGTACTGACAGGAGCTTGGGAATTTAGAAGCATCAGAACCAAACATCCAGATCTTTTAAATGACTATGGTTCCATTTTGAAATTTTAGGCAATCCAAATTCCTCTTTGAATAGTTGAAATCACTTAATATTTGATTGGCAGTAATCTGATCTCAACTATTAATACCCTTGTAGTGGGGAGCAGATGGCCCTTTAATGAACAAGCCAGCCTGATGTGCCCAGAGAAAGTCACCTGACCACTGAGAGCCAATAAAAGAAAAGAAGGGGGTTCTGTCAGGTTTTGGGCAGGAAGAGTTTTTGGTCTTTGGAGAAAGTTGTCTCGAGTCCTGGATGAGGAGTGTTACCTCAGGCAAGGATGAAGTATTTACAATGTAAGTTGTGTGTGTGTGTAAATTTATTTTCTTTTGGTATGTTTAATAATGTTGATTTTTGCTTAAATCCTGAAATTGACCAGTTTCCTTGACCCCTGCCTTAGCTGGGTGGAGCTACAGACCCCACAGTTTTTGTTTTGTTTCCTTTTCTATCTTTAGGCAGACCCTGGGTGGGGTGAGGATTTCCCCTTCAATCCTCTCCTGGCTCCCCAGAGGGCTGGTGCAGAAGGCAGAAACTGGCTTATAACAAAGGGGTAATGGTAGCAAAGGGACCTAATTTTCCAGTTGCTGTTCACCCACAGGTACAGTTACCTCAAAACTGAAGTACCTCCAAGGAGGGGCTGGTACGACCCTGCGGGTGCCTTCCTTATTACAACCCTACATGTCTATGGCTCCCATAGATACAGTAGATAGATTTGCAGTTTTCATATTGGGATTGTCACAGGGTGAAAGCTTGCCATGTGAATAAAGGCTGAAATTATCCTTTCATCTGAACATGCCTTTAAACTTTTAAAGCAAGTAGTACAGGTCAACTATTGCTAAAAAATGGAGCCAAATCCCTATCATGATGTCGAAGAGATCACATGACAACTTTATAATTGTTCTCTTTTTTTTGTTTGTTTTTACTTGTTTGTTCCATTGAGAAAATGAAATGAAAATATATACCCAGTGAGAAAGCTGAAACTTAAGAAAGTTGAACCCCCCAACATCTTATGAGAGTTGTCATTAGATATTCTAGGGGTTTGTCCTTCCTATAAGAAATCTTTTAGTATCTTATCAATCTGCTTAAAGGAACTTAATATATATTTGAGTAAATATACCACCCTTGAAATAAGTTTGTAAAAAATTATTTCATCATAACAGGAATTTTATTATCTAGTTATCTCAGCATTTATCTATGAAATGTTATGTTGTTACATCAAAAAATGAATAAAATTTCCTTGGAACAATTATTCTCATATATTTAAATGAATTCAAGCAAGAAATGAAACCTAAATTTTTACAATATATTTATAATATTATAATAGGTATTTATTTTTCTGTTTGGTTTTGCATGTTTTGTTGTTTTTTCCTTATCTTTTCTCTTTTGTGGATATTCAAATAAACAAACTGTTATGATTCTGGGCAATAAAAAATGTGCCCATAAAATAACATGTTGAAGCATTTATACTAAGAAGCCTTTTGTTTTAAGAAGGTAAGATAAAGGTAAAACTCTAATAGTGCCAACTACTCTAGATTACTCTTGTCTTTTAACCACACCTCAAAAGTGTATGGGGCATGTCAGTTCAGTTCAATTTTATTACGATCACTGACCAGTACAAGATACAATTCCGTAAACTTATATACCTTAGCCTTAAAATATGAGCCATCTGATTTAGAATAATTTTAAATTTGAATTTACAAGTTCCAATTAAATGTTAAAATATGTTTAGATCACAATGTAAATGAGCCCCTTAATCAAATTTAAAAACAATCTTATTAATTTGCATTATCATGACTAATATTCTATCAAATATAAGTGTCTATAAAAATATGATATGTAAAATATTAAAAAGTAATAAAAAGAGTAAAATAAAATATATAAAATGTGATATATAGACCACAAAGTTATTGCAAGGGGTACATTACTACATTTTTCCAATCATAATCTGATGTATCTTCATAGCAGCTGTGCAGAATCTGGCTACTTGCGCCATAACAGTTAGATGTTCGTCTATAAGTAACATTTGCATATAATCTATATCTTTCTGTCTAGGATATTTGTTGATCAAAGGTAATATTAATTTACTTCTGAGCTCTTTATGAAAAGGACAACAGAGAAGCACGTGGCCTGGGGTTTCTATCTCTCCCTTGTTACAAGGGCACCGCCTTGCAGCTATTGGGATTTTTTTGTATCTGCCTTCCAAGACTGCAGAAGGGAGTACATGGCTTCAAGCTAGGGAGAAAGCTTTCCGCTGGCTAGGAATTTCAAGTTGAGAAAGGTAGTTAGCAGTATTGACAACATATTTATTATGCTCTGAAGACAGGAAATGAGGAGCCTTCTGTAAGTCTGTTTGTCTTTCTATGTCCTTTATCCTTTGTTTCAGGGTCAATTTTGCCTGTTCATAATCCATCCTAAGAATTAAATCTGTGGAAAATCCTAGCTTTGTGAGATTTTCAATATTGAAAAATATTGTATTGAATTTTGTGGCTATGACCTAGGAGCTCAAGGGATCTCCCAAACTAAGGTTACCAGATCTGGAGTGCAGAAATCCAGGTGACATTACATAACAATAAAGACTTATAAAGAACTCCTTTTGCTCCCATTTAGTGGTCATCCAAATCATTGCAATTCACTTTAACAAGGAAAGATTCAAGGGCTATGGGTCCATATACTGGTAGTCCTCACTTAACAACCACAATTGGGACCAGAATTTTCATTGCTAAACAAAGCAGCCATTAAGTGAACCCAACCTGATTTTACGACCTTTTTTGTGGTGCCCATTAAGTTAGTCACCGCAGGGGTTAAGTGGACCATGTGGTCGTTAAGCAAATCACATGGGTCCCCATTGATTTTGCTTGCCAGAAGCTGGCCGGAAAGGTCGAAAATGATGATCATATGACCATGGGACCCTGCAACAGTCATAAATGTGAACTGGTTGCCAAGTGTCCAAATCAAGATCATGTGACCATGGGGATGCTGCAACAGTCATAAGTGTGAGTACTGGTTGTAAGTCAGTTTTTTTCGGCACCATCGTAAGTCCCAACTGTCACTGAATGAATGGTTGTTAAGTGAGGAGTACCTGTAGTTCATTCCTGCACTGCATATGATTTAGAGCAGCTCTCCTCCAGTTGCCTAACCATATCCCACAATCATTTCCCATGCTGCCATGGGCTGGGAAAAGCTGGGAAAGGATCATGACTGAGTGTTCTTGCTTATAAGACTGGAAAATCATTGTTGTGCTTGTATACTCCAATCTCCTGTCATATCTCTTCCTCAAGCACAAGGTTTTTAGTTATTTTTTTCTCAACTTAAAAAGTTTGCATCTACCTGAATGCAGAAATCATGGTATGAATGCAGTCTCCATTTGTCTGACTTATTAAAACCCCACAGTTTGGATTTGGAAGGCTGACTCATACCATTGCCAGTTTGTACACACAAATATGTGTGTGTGCACATGTGTATTAGAGTTTGCCTAAACCAGGAAATGCAAAATTAGCTCTAAAGCAGACAGGAAGAAGGGTGGGAAAATGAAATGGTAGACAAGCTTTATGCTAAGTGCTCATTAAACTGGCCAATCAGAGTTTCGAGGATAATCTGAATTCAATTACTATGGTAAGAATTCTTCATAATAGCATCCCAACTGGGATCCATGTTACAGTCTTGTTTATGTGGTACCCTTGTTTGTATCTTTCTTAGTACACTCTGTGCAGTTGATTATTTGCCTATCACAACAAAAGCAAAGGTTTACTTGCCTTTCAGAACAAGAACAAAGGTTATCATGTCTGAAACATAATTACATACTTCTCTAGCAGTATTCTAAATTATGAAGTATAGTTCATGGTCATGCTTAGATGGGGATTGGATGCAAAACTTGTGTACTTTGGTACTTGGGATTTAACAATTCCCCTTCAAAACATGACCAGGGATTATAACTGAAAGTCTGATCTAAGTTTAAGGACAGAAACCAGATTTGAAGTTGGGTTTTAAGCCATGGCTTCTATTACTTAAAATTGCCTGTGCATATGGCAGTTCTCTCCCACCTGAATGGAGGAGGCAGAGTGAGAGACTTGATTCAGTGGTTGATGTGATTACTGGTGTTTTATTATGCATGGTCTTTAGTGGTAGGATTAACTAAGCAAGCTAATCTACAGCCTCACTTTATATAGTTCAATGAACAACAATTAGGAGATGGCTAAGCATTAAATCTTAACTGGGTGATGAAGAACATGTGACATATTGCACAATCCTCCAGAAGAATGTTAATACTGAGTATTATGATGCCGATGAGAAGATTTGGCATTAATGATACCAGTTTGGATATTATCTCTGGGGCTTGTATGACGCATCCTTGATTTGGTTTTGGTTCATTGTAGTCAACTTTCTCTTTTAGTCAGAAAATGGCTGCAGGCACATAATAATTTAGTGAGTCTGAATTTTTTGCTGCTGCAAAACTTCAGATCAAGACTGACATCACTTGGAAAGCAGCTGCCAAAGCCATGCAGATCCTGGAAAGGTGACCCAATTTGCAATTATAATGGGCTGCTGCAGAGATTCTTAGTCATACATAGTGTGCTGTACATGTGCCACCATCTGTCACCCCCTTTCTTGCTGCTGGAAATTGATATGTGCCTTAATATAGCCTGCACACATGATTCCAGTTCCATGATTTAGTGATACTTTGCTATCAAAGGATGAATGAAATCCTAATTTCCAAAAACTTAAAATTATCTCTTATCTTTTTAATACCTTAATGAAGCTTTGGCTCAAGATTCCATTTCACTCATTAGTGCTATAAATATACCAGGATTTAATACTTATCAAGCTGAAAATGAAAGGCTTAAAGTGTATCAACTTTGTCTGATGGGATGGGGGTAGTGGATGGTACAATATTACTGCAGAGGCTACACCCTTCAGAAGACCTTAGCAATTTCCAAGTACCTCGTTTGCTCGTTTAGTCCTAACATTCTTCAGTGTGCCAGAATTAGGGTGTGTGTGTGTGTGTTAGGGAATGAAATGACAACTTCCCTCCCATCATTCTCAGTTGCTATTGCTACCTACCCACTTGCAGATAGCAAAGGCTAGAAAAATGGCAGTGGTGGGGGAGGGAAAACACCATAAAGATTTTTCTAGCCTTTAAATTGATCCTAACCAGAGAAGAGTGTAGGGTTTCCTAGAAGGTTGCTACTCTGTTCAAATATCCTTCTGAGAACCCTGGGTGTTCATATCTGTTAAAAAATCTGTGGCACTTTAGTCTTTAATGATTCATGAGAGGCAGAAATTCAGCAAATGCAGCTCTTTCCAGAGAGTATAGAATAATGCTAATGTGCATTTTCACATTCTTATTCTGAGATTTTGGTTGTTTCACTGTTCCTGCCAGTTTTTGTTGAGAATAACTTTTTATGCTAAGGTAAACTTGATCCACTATTATCTCCTATGCCCCACTCTCACTGTTTCCCTTCAACCTTGCATACATTAAATAGATAAGAGCTCCAAAAAGTAGAAAATGGTGACATATAATTGATCAACCTTTCCTTCTCCTATCCATAAACATTCATCAGCTTACTCAGCATTGATGCAAAGGTCACAACTCAGCCCAAGGGCTTACTTTTCCTTTGGTTTTTCATTCCGTGTATATAAAAATTATTATAGCAAAAGAACCATAGATCTCAAGGACATGATTGTGACTGTGCCATGGCCATAGAATGCCCAATCTCATCATCACTACTTTTGCTCAAGTAAGAGTTCTTCACTTTCCTGTTTCAGAACTTTTATGCCAAAGATGGAAGGGAAGGAAAGCATATTTAATTAACATTATCAGTACAAAAACCAACACTTGAGCCTGGGGCCTTGGATATGCAATGTTTTTGTAATTTCTTTTGGCTGTGTGTTTTGTTTTTTGTATATGTTTTTGCTATTTTTAATATTGTTAGCCACTCAGAGTTATATATTTGAGATGGGTGGCCATATAAATCTAATAAATAAACAAACATACTTGTTAAGTACAGGAAATTAGTAAACAGGTGTCATTCAAACACTACTAAGTACACCAAAAATAATGGAAATGTGCTTTAATTTAACTGCCTAGACATAATAACTTAAAAGTTAAGTTTTATAGATAGAAAGTTTTGGAAGTCATTATTCTTTAAGCATGGGTTCTTGTTAATGATTATGTGGTATAGACTAAATGCAGAAGAGAGATCCCAACAATAGAGTAGTATTGTTGGCCACAAAATGTGGTAAAATATATACGCTCAAAGCTCAGTCCAGTAAGGCTGTGGACACAAGAAAACTTTTCTCCATTTTATTTGGTACCAAGTGAAATGGGATTCCTCTCCCAAAAGAGGAACCCTGAACTTCTCAAAAAACAAGCAATTTATACTTTTTTCACGAAGGAGTGGTTACAAGCAAAAATCAATAACTGGATAATTTTTGCCACAGTGCTCTCAGGTATCTCAAATGCATACATTTGTGTTTTTATCTAATATAGTTATATTTTCTACTTTCTAAGAATCTTCTTCACCTTGAGGCATGGAATTACATCATAGAGGGTATGATTTTTGCCATGCTAAATACCTGCCTGGTTACTCTAGGGCAAGATGTCTCTTATGTGTGTATGCTTGCATTCTTTCCTAAAGCTTACTGGCTCTGTTTCATTTCACCCCTGTTATGTCCCTTGGTACCATGCTCTGTTGCTTGCACTATCTCAACTGTCAGGCAGAAATCAGCATTCCTTTAGAGCTGTACCACCTTCTTTGGTGGACATCAAACAGGCCTCACAATTGCAACACTGGTTTTTCCAATCACCGCCCTCAGCATCCTACATGGTCCTGGCTAAAAAACAGCAGTACTACGAAGTGTTGGATGGCATATTTACATGTCAAACATTTGGCTGTTGCACCTTGCATAATGCTATTTTCCAAAGTATAATACTATTTCCTTTATTGTATTTAAACTGTTTGCTGGGCAAACTTTTTTAAACAGACTGAAGTTATAATAACACAACAACTATCTATTAGTCTGACTCTCAGAGAGCTGTTGTGAGGAAAAAATGGAGGAAACAAATTATATATATTTATAGTTATTAATAGTTAATAAATCTAATAAATAAAATTAAAATCTTACCTAACTCTAGGCATAAATCTAGTAAATGGACATTAATTTGGAGGCAGTATACTCTAATTTGTGCCGATCACATCAGCAAGAGTCCAGCTTATAGACTCTACCAATAGAAATAGGTTCAGAACTACAACAACTAGTAGTAAACTATTTCTCCTAGTCAGCAGTTCCTGTCCCCTCCAAACTGTTCATAACCCAGTTAGTGTCACAAGTCTAGCATTTGTAATGTACATTACCTTTTGAATTTTTTGCTCTGTAACTGTATAAAACATTCTCTCTTCAACAATTCAGTTACCATCTCCTCTGTCATGAGTACTGATGGTGAGCAGGAGGGGGACTCTATCCAGGGTCGAAAATGCATGCGTAGTACTGAGGAATTAAGCAGCCATTCGAAGAGACACAGATCAGACCCTCCTTAACCCTTGGGGTTTATCTGTCTGGGTTTTCCACGCTTCTTCAGTTTGTTAGGATTTTCTGTCTTATGTAGCAGTAATAAACACTAGAGACCTATTCCTCATCTCAGCGTGATTCCTGACTGTTAGGACTTCAATCCTAACAAACTCCTACTCCCATTGAAAGAGGGAGGAACAAAGAAAAATAAAGGAATAAAGACATTTGGGAAAATGTCTTCAGAAAACCAGGAAATTCGGCAAGCCATCCAACAATTGGCAGCAGCCTTGCAACAACATCACCAACAAGTAGATCTCCAGATCAACACATTACAAGCAGCTATGCTACAGCAGTTACAACAACCAGCTCCGGTTAACCCACAACCGGTGCGAGCAGCAGTAGCAGCAGCTCTGCCAGTAGTCTTGAGATCCCAGGGCAGTCTACCAGAGAAGTTTGGAGGAGAAGCAGGACAGTTGAGAACTTTTCTCACACAGTGCACAATGTTTTTCAACAGCAGACCGGGAGAGTTTCCCACAGACAGAACCAGAGTCACCTTCATTTTAAGCCTGCTAAAGGGCCCAGCAGACAAATGGGCTATTCCCATGGTGGAGAACAACAACCCAATTCTCAACGACTACCAGAATTTTCTGGCAGGGTTCCAAGCATACTTTGATGACCCGATCAGAGAGGTCACTGCCAGCTGGGAAATTCGGAAGCTCAAGCAAGGCAACAAGAGAGTGGGAATCTACATTGCTGATTTCAAGCTGTTAGCAGGAGATCTGGACTGGAATGAGAGTGCCTTGAAAGACCAATTCAAACAGGGGCTGGATGAAGAAATTAAAAATGAATTAGTGCACCAGGGAACACCAGCTACCCTAGAAAGTTTATATCAGTTGTCTGTGGTCATAGATGCCAGGCTAGAAGAGCTCAGACAGATGCAGCTGGGGAGAGGCAGGGGCCTCAGGGCACTTCCAGGATTTCCAGCTCTCTCCACAGCATCTCCTTACTCAGGACCAGAGGAGCCGATGCAGATCGGGGCGAGCAGGAGGCTTATTTCCGAGGCTGAGAGACAGAGAAGGAGAGAGAGAGAGCCCTCTGTTTCTACTGCGGAGTCCAGGGGCACATGGTGAGAGCTTGCCCAGCGAGAAGCCAAGCAAATTCCGTAAGAGCCCCAGGGCAAGCAGCTGAACCAAGAGCCACCTCCGCCTCTACTTCCAACCAGGGAAACTCTGTCAGTCTCCCTCCACAGAGCTCAGCAGGGAGACCATCAATCAATTAAGAAGGGCTCATTCCGAGGATTCTAGGCAATCCTTTTACTACTTACCAGTCATAATGCATGTAAACCCAGAGCACCAGATCAAGCTGGAGGCCCTCATGGATTCCGGAGCTTCCACCAATTTTATTGATGTACAGACTGTACAAGACTTCAACATCCTGACCATAGAATTGCCATGTCCCATAGAAGTGGAGATCATTGACGGCCAACCTCTCAAGGCAGGGCCGATTAGAAGGTTCACAGAACCTTTGGAACTAACAACGGGAGACCACACTGAGTGGATCCAACTTTATGTTACAGAATCACTTAATGTGCCTATAGTCCTGGGCACACCTTGGCTGAAGATCCACAACCCATTGTTGAACTGGACTATGGGAGCAATCTCCTTCCCAGCTAAGGAATGCCAACACCACAAGATTCAAGCCGCTCTCCTCTCTCCATCAACCAGCGCAGTCATAGAAGCAGGGGTGGTCCAGTTGCCAGCCAAGTATGCAGAGTTTGCAGATGTTTTCAGTGAACAAGAGGCCACAGCACTATCCCCCCCACACACACCAATAGTGTGATTGCACCATTGAGTTGATACCAGGAGTCAAGATTCCAGCAAGGAAACAATATCCCATGTCCCCCAAGGAACTAGCCACCTTAAAGGATTACTTTGATTCTCATCTCCAAAAGGGTTTCGTCTGACCATCTACTTCCCCAGCGTCTGCTCCTACGTTCTTCGTACCAAAGAAGCCTGACCCGTTGACACCGGCAAACCAGGAGGCACCCATGAGAGTGGTCCACGATTTCAGTTCCCTCAATAAACTCATGATAAAAGAAAATTATCCCCTCCCGCTAATATCTGATCTGCTGGATCACTTACAGAAAGCACGCATTTTTACTAGGTTGGACCTCAGGAATGCATACAATCTGATCCAGATGAAAGAGGGGCATGAATATCTGACTGCCTTTGATACCAGGTTTGGTAAATTTGAGTACCTTGTTTTGCCCTTTGGCTTGTCTAATGCAGGAGCCATATTTTCCCAAATTATGAATCATTTTTTTTTCCTATTTACTAGATAAGTATCTAGTCATTTATCTAGATGACATATTAATATTCTCTGATGATGCTACAACTCATGTAACCCATGTACATAATGTCTCACAAAGAATGAGAGAGAACAAGCTGTTCGCCAAGCTAGAGAAGTGTGCCTTCGATTTAACTGAATTACATTTCCTGGGCTATAAAATATCAACAGAAGGCATATCCATGGATCCTTCTAAGATCCAGGCAATTCTCTCTTGGCAACCCCCCAAAAATGTGAAAGATGTACAAAGGTTCCTAGGGTTTTGCAGTTTCTACAGGAGATTCATAAATAAATTTAGTGACAGGGCTAAACCACTCACACATTTTTTGAAGAAAGGATCAAAATTCATTTGGGGGGAGAGGGACCAAGCAGCCTTCCAAGAATTTAAGCAACTCTTTGCATCCCAGCTGCTTTTAAAGCACCCTGATCCCACAAAGCAATTCATAATGCATTCAGATGCTTCCGATATTGCCATTGGGGCGGTGTTATTGCAATATACAAACAACACCGAGAATACATTGCTTCCTTGTGCCTTTTTTTCATGCATGCTCTCACCAGCAGAGAGAAACTATGATGTTTTTAACAAGGAGTTGCTAGCAATTAAAGTAGCATTCCAAGAGTGGAGGCACTGGCTAGAAGGTGCAACCTTTCCTGTGAAAGTTTGCACCAATCACAAGAATTTACAGCTTCTACAAAACACCAGATCCGTCACCCCATGCCAAATCAGATGGAGCCAGTTTTTCTCCCGTTTCAATTTTGTTATTTCTTATGTGCCCAGGGCGCAGAACTGTTTGGCAGATGCCCTCTCTCGATCCATTCAGGCAACCCCCACTACTCACCAGGAGGTACAGGCTACTATATTACAACCTCACAACTTTCAGCAGTCTATGAGGGGGAACCAGACAGAGGTTTTAGCAGCAGGCAGACAAGCAGAGGACCTATTTACAACAGTCAGAGCTCAGCAGCAACAGGACTGGGCCAGGGCCAGGATGGATGACCTCCAGAGGGACCCGCAAGACACTGCCTCCCCCTTTAATGTGGAGGCAGGAATCCTCTGGCATAGCGGGCAATTATACATTCCCCCCTCATTGAGGGAAGAAGTACTGAGACTTTGCCATGACCATCAAATGGCAGGCCACGGAGGTGTATTCAAAACTCTCCATAGAGCTCTGAGAGACTACTGGTGGCCTAAGATGCCTGCAGACATAAAGGGTTATGTTTCTTCTTGTTATACCTGTAGATGAGCCAGTCCCCTCCCAGGGAAGCCCACAGGACTCCTGCAACCCCTATCCACCCCCAGTAGGCCTTGGGATACAATCTCCATGGATTTCATCACTGATTTACCCCCGGTCCAGGGGCTGACTTCCATACTAGTGGTGGTGGACCTTTTCACTAAAATGGCGCATTTTATTCCTTGCGAGGGCCTCCCATCTGCACAACCCACAGCACAGTTGTTTATGGACCATGTTTTTAGGTATAGAGGCATGGTAAATCACTAGGTGAGTGACAGAGGCCCTCAGTTCACTTCCAGGTTCTGGAGGGCCCTTTTCCAGTCATTAGGGGTCCAGATCCACCTATCATCATCGCATCATCCGGCTAGTAACGGGCAAGCTGAGAAAATTAACCAATGGTTACAGCAGTATCTCCGGTGTTACACCACTTATCAGCAAGACAATTGGCCAGCCCTGCTCCCCATGGCAGAATTTACCTATAACAACTCTGTGCAATCCTCTACCAAGATGCCTCCTTTCCAAGCACTCTACGGGGTTAACCCTCGGGTGTTGCCCACCTCCTCCCAGCAGGGAGCTGTTCCAGCTGCGGCTGATTTTCTTAAAGAGCAACAAGCCGCACAGGAGTTGTTAAAGGAGCAGCTGAACAGGGCAAAGAGTGCTTACAAGAGAGCTGCAGATGCTCACAGACAAGAGGGGCCAGTGATTGCGGTAGGAGACAAAGTATGGCTCTCTACCAAGTTTTTGACCTCTACCAGGCCCTCCAAGAAGTTGGACTCTAAGTTTGTGGGCCCTTTCACTGTGGTACAGCAGATAAATCCAGTGACTTATTGCTTAAAGCTGCCAGCATCCATGAAAATCCATCCAGTGTTTCACAGAGCCTTGCTAGCCAAGGACTCTCCCCCAAGTACCTTACGATTGCAACTGCCCCCCCCCACCTCCAGTAATTGTGGAGGGGGAGGAAGAATACAAAGTTGAGGAAATTCTGGACTCTAGGAGGAGGGGAAGGGGCATCCAATATTTAATACACCGGAAAGGGTACCCTGAGGAAGAGCGCACATGGGAGAATGCCAGAGATGTACATGCACCAACACTGGTTCATCGATTCCATCAGCTTTTCCCTCACAAATCCAAGCCTCGCACTCTACCAGAGATTCCTCACTTGGCTCAGCAAGCAGAGGAATCCCAAGCAGAGGAGTTCGTAAGTTTACAGCCCCCACCCCTGCCTGAAGCCTTCAGACCAGAAACAGAGGAGGAGGGAGGGCCGCAGCCCTCCACCTCGGGCTTGCATTTCCCAAGGGGGAGGGGGGAAGAACCTTCTATTTATCTAGCTATTTTCCAGCAGCAGCCACCTGGGCCAGAAGCATTATCAGACCTGGAGAGCAGCACTGATTCGTCCTTGGAGGAGTTTTCCTTTGAAGAATTTCCATCGTTGCCCAGTTCCCATGGGAGCTTAGAGTGGG